>NW_008682352.1:62223-70831 GCF_000695815.1 Acanthisitta chloris
CAAACTTTGCGATTAAAAAAATCCCAAATCATATTTCAGCAAAAGATTTGTGACCTGCTCTTGCTGTTGCCCACTTTGGTGTCAGTCCAAACAAGCCCGTTTTGTTTACTCACTGATTGATTTGCCCCTCAACAGCCAGCTTACTTTTAAATTTGCTGTGGTCCACTGTATCCTGGGTTTCTTCTATGAGTATCTTTGCTGCGATTTTGCGATTAAAAAAATCCCAAATCATATTTCAGCAAAAGATTTGTGACCTGCTCTTGCTGTTGCCCACTTTGGTGTCAGTCCAAACAAGCCCGTTTTGTTTACTCACTGATTGATTTGCCCCTCAACAGCCAGCTTACTTTTAAATTTGCTGTGGTCCACTGTATCCTGGGTTTCTTCTATGAGTATCTTTGCTGCGATGTCCAGAGTGACTATCTTAGTCTTGGAGACAAGGAACAGCATGACAAACTTTTGGCTCATAATCCGCAATGACTTGTCCTTTCTGCTGTTTGCAGATGCTGTGTTACAAATAATAGCCAAGCCTCTTAGCATATGTCATCCATCACAGCCAGAAAACTAGCAAGCAGGTTTCTCACACAAAAAAGGAGTAAAGTATTTCCTTGTCAGGTAGCAGAAATCTTTTGAAAGGCAGCAACTGAGTAATGCAGATGGAAGTCTCTCTTCAAAAGGCAATAAAAATTAAAGCTTGCAGAAATAGCTTTTAGAAAGTCAGATTTCAAAGCTGATTCTATGTTACGTTACACAGTTTTGTGCCACTACAATTTTGTGGCTCCAACAGACTTTGTAACTTACACCATTTTGTATTATATGGGCAGCATGCACACAGTGAGCAAATGAAGATGGTGCTTTCTACCAAGATAAAGCATTTGCTGTCAGATATAGGTAAGGAAAGAACTGGAGTGTCTAGCAGAAGTTCCTGCCAGTCTGTAGGACAGAGATAAAAATCTGTCCTGAGACATGTTAGGGACAGAGTAGAAGGAAGAATTCTGTCCCCTCCTTGGTGAATTCAGCACCTCTTTGCAAAGGAGAATTTTTTATTATTTAATTTAAAAGCAAAGCAAGGGAAAAGGTCACATAGAAAACTGAAGAAAGAGACTTGTGTCTGTGTATCATATCACACTCAGTTATCTTACCAGAGGTGCAATCTGGTTCTGAAAAGTCCAATAATGGTCTGTCTTGAGAATCTGGAATAGTTTCCTTTTTCCGTTCTCCAAATTTGTACTCCAAGTCCTGCTCCTTGTGCTGGAAGAAGGTCATTAGCTCTCCATACTGCAGCTCTCCTGCTTCCTGAAGTGTTTTCAGAGTGTGACTGAGGTTGTGCCGGCCATGCCACGAGTACTGGTTCTTAGCCACACGGCTAACCAAGTGCAGTGACTCCAGGACGTTCACTATATCATAAATTCGTCTCCGCTCAACTCCTGTTTCAGGAGGGGGGAAGAGGAATAAAAAAGACATAGATGCTCACCTAGTTTTAATGTGCTCTTCAGCAGAAACCAACAGAGAACAGGCTGTTCTCTGAGTATCCACAACATATTTTTCACTGTTCACCTAGACACACTGGATCCATCCATATTTGCACAATTAAGAACTAACTTAAGTGTGGGCAGTTTCACAGTATGATGCTCTTTGCCCATTTTCTTAACTTCCAGCCCAGCCACGGCTTCAGCTTAAAGCACCTACCCTGTGTTTAGAACTGATAGCAGTCTGCCCAGCCCCACTCACTCACACCTACCCAGGCTGCCCCAGGGTTTACAGAGCACTTTGGCCCTTTCTGACAGAGCTTCAGAGCTCAGACACATACCTGTGCACAAGCCTGTGTGTAACAGAGGGCAGGAATGGGTCTGAGCCTGGCACTGACACAGTGTAGATATTAAACCCCTCGTACAGGAACCAGTGGGAGTGTGGTCCTTGCTTGCATTTCCAATGGCACAATTACTTGCTAAGTATGTACCAAGCAGAGGAGCATCAAAAGCCTCACAAGGAGCAAAGCAGTGTAGAATGAGACCCACTATTCCCAAATGCAGCAGAAATCCTCAGTGCTGGATGGGTCTACACCAACAGGAAATCTATGCAATGTGCCAAACTTGACTTGAGCCTGACTGATGTGAGCCAGATTGGGGACTGAATGTGAATGGGTTGATGGCTATGCTCACTGTCCCGAGTGCTAGCGTCCAGTGCTGTTTGAAGCATGGCTGTTATATATAACAATTGCACTACACACTGCTGTCATCATCTGCACCAGAAATCCCCTAACAGTTAACATCCACTGAGCAGAACAAGTGCTAGTTAGGGGGAAAGGCTTTCAAAGACTTCCCTGTGGAAGACAAGGCCTGGATTCATCTGTTTACCCATCTGGAGAATATGGATAATACTTACCAGCCTCAAATAGAGATTAGGTGAAACAATTAATGAGTATTTCCAAGTGTGTGGAGACCTTGGGAGTGAAACATACTCTAGAAAAACAAGAGTGCTACACATCCTGGTGTCTCTGAGGCACCAGCAGTACAGCCCTCTTTGTGGCCTTCCCATAGGTCTCTGGTGAGCAAAGCAACATACATTTGTAGCAAAAGCTGTATTACAACCATCATTAGTAACACAGAAGCAGCAACATCAGCAGTGAATTGTTTTGTGGTCGCTAAAAAAGTGGAAGGAAGGGGAAAGCAAAGGGAGAAAGACAAACACACCCCGTTCTGGAACGCAATATTCAACAGTAAGTTTTAAAAGAAAGTTTCTAGTATTTAGGAAAGCAAGGTAATGCCACTCCCAACACAGAATAAAGCACTATTCATGCTCAGCTATACAAGGTTGGAGCACAAGCATCTCATGCAAACGTATAAATAAGTAAATGAAAAATCTAAAAGAACAAGTAATTTTAAAAGTAATTTAACTATTTACTTAATCTGAATTCTATCCCATTTCCACTTTCCATTGCCATGGCAAATAAATGAGTATTTCAAGCACTTTGTTAAGAGAGTCACAGAGGACATCACTGTTCTGTTCCTTTTTGCTTATTTCATTTTTGCTACATCTTTTCTGTTAATACCCGAGTTCTAAATGTAGATACATTTATTTAGTTTAAGTCCAATTTGGTAAAGCCCTTCCTAGCTAAGAAATCTCTCCAAGGACCTGGATCTTTTTGTTATTAGTGTGACCTGGCTGAGTCCTCTCTCGCAGGTTTTATTACTTCTCACAGATATTTCATTAATCTTTTAACTAAAACCAAACCCAACATCAGAGCCAGCAAATAGGCTACTCAATACCTTCTCACCACCTCAATACAACACATTTTCTCATTCTACTCTTGCAGGTCTCCCTGCACCTTCCTCTCACAAGACAATATTTAAAGCTACTCACCCTGGTGAATATGTCTTGGAAGACATAATGCCAGGCATGTTACCAGTCAGGCAGTAAACCCAACTGATCTCTTATATAAGTTTGCAATCATTTCCCCAAATATTTAATTTTGACAAAATGTGTTGTTTGTAAGTCCTCCTTCAGAGGGTTTGTAACTCCTCTGGTGTTCAAGGAATTGAATATTTAAGAAAGCAACAGATGTGGCAAACAGCTGGAGGCCAGATATATCTAGTAAAAAGTACTGTCAGAAAGCTGATTTCAAAATGATAGCGTTACCAAGCAGCAAAGACACTCGGGAATATTAGGCATTTCCAACTCTTGATTAGTATGATTAGAAGAGCATCCAGACCCAGGGAAAGGCAGAGCTTGAATGTAGCCTGTTAGAAGATGATCTTTTGAAGGCCCAGGTGATCAGTTACTCCATTTTCGCAGGTATACATACCAAGAACTGAAGCCACTTCATCCAAAGAAATAGTAGCTTTTTCTGTTGACAACGGATAATTTGGATAGCGAGCTAGAAACTTTTGGCACAAGAGTCCTAAGCTTTTCTGTTTTCTGCTGGGCCTCTGCTTTTCAAATTCATCAACCGTGCTGTCGTCTACTACATCATACTGTTAAAAAATAAATATTAACCCTTTAGTGCAGAGCTTTAAAAGCAAGACAGTCAAGTGAGGCATATTTCAGATGTTAGCAATATTTTAGCTCAGATTTTCTAATAAGGAAAAAACACACGGACTCCTTGTACGCACAGAGCGCTTAAGTGACAGGCTTGCAAACTCTTTTTAATTCATCACATGAGATACCCACAGAAAAACTCTTACCTGCATGATCATGAAATAATGGTCATACATAAGGGCAAAAAAACCCAGTTAAACCAAACATTCAAAACTAGCAGATGGTAAGATCCTACTTGGAAAGAATATTTCTTTTTGAGGGAAGGATGAATATTCCTTCAAACACCTCTGGATCTAATTAAGAAGATGCAGAAGCCATCAAAGAGTGCCTCCCAAACCTCTTTCAAGAGATTTTGCTGCCCTTTACAGTGACCATCACTTTAAGAAACCGGAGGCTGGGGAAGGGGTAGGGGCACAATGCCAAGAGACTATAAAAACCTTAAACTGCTAGCTTAAGGAACTCTGTAGTATGGCATGAACATGGTCTTTCTGTCCTTGCAGGGAGAAAAAAATGCAACTCAACCAAACTGTGATGGCAAGAATGCAAGAAGAGGTATGTTTATTCAATACAAAAAGAGAATGATACTTACAGGATGGTATGTTAGGAAAAATATTTAGAGAACTGTTTGTTTTGTTATGACCGTGTAAACTGCAGATTTCTCTAGAATACTGTCATTGTACATGCTGTAAAATCTACACTTTTATAGTGATCTGTACCTATCACATGATGCTTCTCTGTAGGAGGAATCCAGAACTATTTTCCTGTCACTGAAATCACCAGGGAAGGATATTCTACAAGAAATAATCCAGGAGAGGGAAAGCAGTGGTTGGAACGCAAAGTCTGAAGGAAGAAAACTCTAATGATGCTTATTATGACCTGATGTCATCCTCTCCACAGACAGATTTCCTAAAGTGAGGACAGGGATCAACCCCTACATTTGCCTAAGTCTTGGCAAGTAAAAATCTTCCTAACACTTGACCCTGATTTCTGACAACTAGTTTGTGGGATGGGGTGGAAAAGGGGAGAAAGGTTTCAGCTGACCACTTTTCAGGGCTGCAGTGGACAAGGTATAAGATTTGAAAATTGTGCTCTTCCATTGTCAATTTGATTTTTGAAAATGATACCTGTTTCTGGCAATTTTCTTTCTAATGTGGTTCAGAAGTACTTCAGTTGGGGAAAACGAAACATTTCGGCTCTACTTCCTTCACTGTCCTTCAAAGGAATATTCAGGCTCTTGTGGGGTCTCAGATCAGTTACTAGTAAGACTTCTAGTCTTCTGAAGTTCTACTGCTCAGCCAGTGCTGTGCAGGCAACAGTCCTTGGGAATGTCTTACAATTCTGCAGTTTTCCATAGGGAGTGAAGGACTAGTTGGAAGAAAACACAGAAGCAATGTAAGGAAGGTCAGAGTCCTAACTGAACATAAGGTAATTGTGTTCTGAGTCTCACCTGTAATGAATCGGGTGCATCACTCTGGTCACTGTTTTCTATGGGTCTGAAGAGTTCTTTCTTCTTTTCTCTGTCCCTCATGTCAGGGCTAGCTGCACTAACAAGCATCTTCAGGTTAGCAGTGGGGGTCCAGGGATCAGGCTGAGGTCTGTCAACAATCTTAACAGGTGTAATTGGATTTCTTTCCGGGGTGCAGCATTTTTGTGTCGATAAATCAATTGGTTCATTCTTAATGGGAGTCTTTGGGGCCATCCTGGATCGATCAAATATGTTTTCCTATTAAAAACAAAGTTCTTTAGACACAACAGGAAAGAAAACATTCCAACAATAAATATCATGGTTCTTATGAAGGTAATCGTAGTGACTCATACCTTGGCACTCATAGCTATATTTAGCACAGTTTTTCTGCCTTTGTTGGAAGTGGTAAAATATTCTACATGCTGCTGTAGTGGAGAAAGTGTATATCAGATACTGTCTTGATCTACAGAACCTGAGGTCAGCCAGTCCAACTTGTGGCCTATCAGACTTTTAAACTCTGTTATTACAAGACAACATTGCCTAGAAACATAAAACACCAAATCTCACTGGACCTGAAATAACACATTGGTCACATTACACTTAGGAAGAAAACACACTGCTCTGTTTGAAAGGTCCCCAGTTAAAAGCTATGCTGGAGATGCAGCTCAAACTGCCACAAAACATCAAACTAAAGTGGATCTAACTTCATGTGCAAATGAGTTAAGTTCTGCATGTGCCCTATCAACTTTTGCTCAAAACAATGAAGATAACCTCCTTAACTGTTCCTTGATGACAGCTAAGAGCGGCTAGGAGAAAAAGTCTAATTCATCAACTGATTTTTATCATTCTCTGAATGAAGCTCAACTCCTTCGAGTCCATAGCTGCAATCAAACTTCTCTCATATTTTATCTTTGGGTCCAATTTTACCCCTTTCTCTTACTGCAAGAATTATCACTGCAGTTCATTTCAAGGTACTGACAAGCATCAATGCTATCCCTGAGATGAGATCTGGTTTTTTGAGCCACAAGAGACACTACCTCTCTCTAGCCTGTTAGTGCAAATAGTTCATAAAGACTAAAGGAATGAAGCAGAGAGGATGCCATATTGGCTTTCTTTGCAGGATATGAAAAATTGTGGTCCAGGTATCCTAAGTCTGGTACAGAACAGGACTTCCAGGAATACCCATGCAGAAAGTCCTACTGCTGCTTCTTGCCCAGGAAGATCAATGTTCTGTTCTTAGACAGATCAGATACTACTTAATTCTTCTTAATAACCTATAAACAGGACATTGTGTCTTTTGGAACTCTAGCTAATATTGTTCAGTGGTTTCTAGGTTTAAAACTAAAATTCAGGTTTTAAGTTATTAGCTCTTCAGTCTAACTGTGACTTCTTGGGTCTCAAACTGAGCAAGTCTTCTTGTTCAGATTAAGATTACCACTTTGTTCTTCTTCAAAATGAGTTTTAAAAATCTAACATGGCAACTTTGAAGCTGGATATTGCTATGCATTTTATTTTGTGCTACAAGAGTTCAGTTTGGAAAGGGAATAAAACCTGGAAGGAAACCATTAAGTTCTACTGGTTTGCTTTCCTAATTTAAGTTTTGCCTTTTATTTGAAGGAATGCAGCTATTCACTAACTGATATATTTAAATAGGTGATTCCAAAGACCATTGTCACAGGTACAGCCTAGCAAGAAAGCAGAAAGGAGTTCTAGTAACAACTGAAACTGGCTTTTACTTGGAGCAGTTCTGTAGCATTCAAACTGAAAACAAATTTGCACATCAAAAGCACGGTGCTCTGAGCACCAATGAAGAACACTTCTTGTCTGTTCACCTATGAATTACCCAAAAGGATGTAATAAATACATCTCTTTTTACAATTAACATCAGCCAGTTGTAACTTACTACACTGTGATAAATAGGGGTCAACTTAGAGGCCATGGTACTTCTTGGAATATATGTTCACATACTGTTGGCACTCAATATATTATTGCAATTTCACATTTGGCAGTGAATCAACACTTCAGTAATGCAGAAAGTCTACCTTCCCCTCGAATTCCTGTTCACTGTGGCTGGTGCTAATGGAACAGCAGTGAGGGCAGCTGAAGCAACCTGCCATTTCAGTACCTCAACTTTTCATGTTCGTGCAAATATTATAATGAAAAAAGTACTGGCACTACATGAGAAGCACATGACTACTCCCTTTTAGATCTTTATTTCTTTAATGTTGCAATTACCGATTAAGGTATGAAACACTTTTACCTTCTGTCACCCCCCCTTTTTTTCCAGTAGCTGCAATGCTCTAGGAAATTCTAACTGTATTGCTCAAAACTGCAAGACCAGTTGGTGGAAGTATGAGATTGACCTTGATCCAAGCAGTGATAGCTTACAAATATAAGACAGGGAAGATTGGATTAATGAACTTAGTATGTAAGCAGGAATTGAACCAAATCTCTGAGATAACAGGAGTGGAATCTGGCAAGAATTAGGTGATCTTTGATGGACTCAGTCATGAATTGGGTCTAGCTTGGGAGACACTACTGAGCAAGGTAAGGTTATGCCCAAGGCTAGATATCCTGTCTCCTGACCGGTGAGGCAGTAGGGCAATAATCAGCATGTTCCTGGCCGAGTGGCCCTGCTTAGCCTCTTGATCTGGGAACACCACTTTATGGATACAGACCAGAAGACAAGCATAGTGAACACATGCTTCAGCGTGCTCAAACTGCTGTTAAATAACAAGACTATACTATTCACACGAGAAGTTATGCCTGGTGGTTGTTACCTTTTGAACACAGAGTGTATACAAGAGCTCACTCCACATTAACACGTGGTAGCCATTGGGATGCTTGAGATGACTTAGCGAGTTTTGCTTATGTGAAAGCTAAAAAAGCGTTTCTCGGGAAGTAGTGGGAGAATGCGATCGCTTCACTTACTGACAAGGGTGGCACAACTCAGGCTTCTTTCACTGCATCGTCCCTTTATCTTAACGGTAGCGTCGGACACTGCTGTGCTCCCAGGGCCAACAGGTAAGGTGCTGCCGTAACCAGCACGGCACGGCAGGTCCAACGGGAGCGAGAGGAGCACGGTCCGGAGCCCTTCCCAGCCCGCGC
>NW_008682353.1:0-4722 GCF_000695815.1 Acanthisitta chloris
GGGGCTATGTTTAGGATTTGTGCAGCGCACAGGACTGGTAATGCAGAGATGGTTTTGTTCTTGCTAAGAAGTGCTTACATAGAGTCAAGGCCTTTTCTGCTTTCCATACTGCCAAGCTGGCAAGGAAGTTGGGGGTGCATGAGAGATTGGGAGGAGACAGAGTCGGGACAGGTGACCCAAACTGTTTTTCAATATTTAACACAACATACAAAACATGCAATAAATGTTTTAAAAAGAAATTTATCTTTCCTGGAAAGCAATTTAAAAATCATTTGCTACCAAAAGCAGCCATAAAAAAATACCATGCTTGAGCAATGATGGATGCTATAAATCAGCTTTGAAAAGAATGCTCTATTCCTGATAATGGTCAGTTGGCCATAATACTAGAATCAATTGATGAGTCCTTCATACTGGAAATAGAAAATAAAGTACAATAGACTAGAACAATAAACCAGACTCAAAATGTTTGACAGTGTTATGTTGGTTAATACATAAATCTTTAATTATCCAAGTGTTTAATTATTCAAAAATGAAATAACAAAGCATATACATTTTACTTTTTTAACAACTAGAACTTTTATATATAAAATTTAAACTAAAGCCTACTGATGTCAGCAGAAAGACTGTCAACATTAATGGACTCAAGCTCAGGGCCATAGTGCATTCACAGCTGTCAGTTAGAGCTAGTATATAAAGAAAGCCATTTTTATCTTAAAATTAATAAAAACTTAGAATTTGCAGTTAAAGAAAGGAATATTCTATAAGGAAATATATTATTAAAATTTCTAGAGGCTTTCCTAAATGCAGTGAAATATCCACTCTTCTTTTCTTTAAATACAATGCTTACATCAACTTCAGTACATCTTTCAACTCAACAGAATTAAGGAAAGATGACACACTATGTTTACATCCTTTGAAATCATTCCCAAAAATTTCACGTGAAGCAGAAAAATCTCATCACATAAAACAAAACAAAAGACAGTCCTATGAGATGTTATATGTGTTTAACTTACTAGGAATAGGTCTAAGGACATCAGGAATGAGAATCTCCACCAAAGCCTGGTACATCACATGGTCACAGTTACCCATCCATTTCACAACAGACTCATTTTTGCACAGAGCAATTAGTTTTCCTCTTGGAAGTCGGCTTTCTATTTCACTCAGATTGCTGGTGTGAATAAATGTAACAAATGGAAATGCATTTACATACAGATAAGAAAATTACAATGGATTTTGAAAAAGATTATGTAATGAAAACTTTATAAATGTCTCTGTTACATCCAATTGAAACTCAAACTTCATCATATGAAACTGGGGGGAAAAAAAGGCCTCCAAGTTCTGCTCCAGACCATAAATTATGCAGAGGTATAATAAAAACAGTCCTTGCAATTTAAACAGACCAGACTATATATTGTGAAAAGATACTTTGACTTCATCCAAAGGAAAAAATAGAAGATGTATACATTCATTTCAAGGCTACAGTTTGACATATGCCAACAGTCTATATGTCAAATAGCAGACAACACAAATTTAACCTGAAAAACTACTGGTATCAGAAAAGGTTCTTAGCCTATATGTAAAACTAAATCTTTCATTGATTTGACTCCTGCTGTTATATTATGATGGTGAACAGTAAGCAACAAGACATTTACTGACCTCAGTTCAATAATAGCTGTGTCGTCAGCTGGAGCAGAGGGAGAATAGCGCCAGAAAGTTTGCCACAATTTTTCTATCAGGCTAAACTGAAGATTCACAATAACATCCACTATTGCCTAAAAAAATATAAAACCAGTGCAGATAGACTTCTACGTGATTTCCCCCCCCAATTCTTCCCTGGGGTATAGGTGCTCGCAGTCATTTGGCAGAAAAAATATTGAAATGTATACTTATAAATAAATTCATAATATCCTTTTAAATAATATTTTAGAAAAAAATAATTCCAACTGTCTGGACTAGTGTGAACAGAGACTCAGATCAGGCCAAGAGGAAATACATGGAAGCCTCCAGAAAAGAGCACGTATATCACTTGAATTCACCTAAATTTAACTTTTAACACTATTACAAACACAAAGGAAACCTGCTATTACATGAATTTTGTTACTTCATTACATGCTTTAAAGCACCTTCAACAATAATTTTAAAACACATTATTCAGTATGAAATGTGGCCTTAAGTTCTTAAAAAACCTGCTTCTTTGAAACTTGAAAAAGTGAGAGGTTTTTAACATCAACATTACAAATAATAATTCAATCTGTTTTCAACTCCTATATAAAAAGGCAAAATTCTGTATATATATTATCTAAAATTTGTTTTAGATAAAATTTTCAAAACCTACACATGATTATATTCCAGTATCGATATTCTATTACACGTTATTTTCTTTCCCTGTTAAGTGAGAAATTCCAGAAGTCTTTTTGCAAATGTCCTTCCTGAATAAGCAATATATTTGGGGAGCACATAAGATACAAGTAGGCTGGCTGTAAACTGTTTTGTGTCAGTCATCCTGTTGTACTGATTCTCACTAGAAGACGTGAATTTTCAAAGAATGATTTCTGTGAAATACCACTTTTCTTACCTCACAGTGTTCTCGATAAAGGCATTGCAGTGATTTTATGTCCTCAAGGGTAGTGCCATCTGGCAGAGAAGATATTTCAACTTCTCCAAAGTCTGGAAGTACTCGAGACACATCTGTTTCATAGAATCATAGAATTTCAGGGGTCAGAATGGACCTTACAGATCACCTAGTCCCAACCCTCCCTGCCATGGGCAGGGACACCTCCACACTAGACCAGGATGCTCAAGATAGCTCAAAGCCATCCAGCCTGGCTTTGAACACCGCCATTGGGGCAGCCACCACTTACCTGGGCAACCTGTTACAGTGTCTCACCACCCTTACAGTAAAAAACTGTTTTCTAATATCTAACCTAAACTTCCCCTCCTTCAGTTTGAACCCATTACCCCTTGTTCTATCACTGCAGTTCCTAACAAAGAGTCCCTCTGTGGCTCCCTTGTAGGCATACATACATAACAGAAGAAAGCTAATGAAAATGATGCTGTTTACAGTTTGATTGGAAAACATTTAAGGATGATGCAAAGAAATAAAGTCTAGAAGGTCACAATACCCAAAGAGGAATGTCTTTCATACTTAACATATTTTAAAGTTGTAATATAATTGTGAACAAACCAGCTAGTTATTTTTAAAGCAAAAGATGTTAAATTATTCTTGACAGATAGCAGATAAAAATGTTTGCACATGCATATTTTTCTGCATAGAAAAAAGATAAGACTCATTTTCAGAATATAACAGGGTGAAGCAGAATATTCATAAGAGTTTAATATAATTTAATAGCTTTTATTTTTATCAACTGAATAAATTTTGTATTGACATGCATGTTAGGGTTTAGTAGATTCAACAGCATATATTTCTTTGAAATTTAAGACTTTCAGCTGTAGCCAACATGTGCTTTTGCTATTTCTCATAAGTGTTTCCAAGAGATATACTGGTATGGGGGAAAAAATGCAATCAAAACTGTCAATCAGGGGGACAGTGAAAGGGAAAATTCAAAAACCTGCTAACTATAGCCTAAGGTTCCCAACGATTTTGATAACAGAAAGGTTAGGCCAAAAGATGTGGTACTTCAAAATCCCAATACATGAATTCAAAATCAAGTGTACAATTACTGCAATAACACATTTAATAAGCGTCTTTACATTAGAAAATTACTAAATTACCATTTCCTTCCACAACTGAGAAATCGATATGCTTAGCTACATCAATGGATGCACACGGCGCTTATTTTTAAACATGAACCTTGGATTTCTTTCTGGTTTTAACTATTTGGCTCTTTCCATTTAAAATGTTGCACCACAAACTCAATATACCTTCTTGTCAATGGTCAATACATCTGAAGTGCAAAAAATATAGTCCCAATTTATGTGCATATCATATCAATTGGGAAGTTGGTGGAAATGAATGAGCTTCTAGGTAAAGATTTTCAGTATGCTTTTTTTTTCATAAATTCATAGAATCATTAAGGTTGGAAAACACCTCTAAGATCATCAAGTCCAACCAGTAACCTAGCACCACCGTATTCACCACTAAACCATATCCCCAAGTGCCACATCCACACTTTTTTTTTAAACTTCCAGGGATTATAATTCCACGATTTCCCTGGGCAGCCTGTTCCAATGCCTGACCACCCTTTCAGTGGGGAATGTTTTCTTAATATCCAGTCTTAACTTCCCCTGGTATAACATGAGGCCATTTCCTCTTGTCCTGTCACTTGTTACCTGGGAGAAGAGACTGACATCCACCTCTCTACAACCTCCTTTCAGGTAGTTGTAGAGAGCAATAAGGTCTCCCCTGAACCTCCTTTCCTCCAGGTTAAGTAATGCCAGTTCCCTCAGCTGCTCTTCATATGACATACTCTCTAGACCATTCATCAGTTTCCTTGTCCTTCTCTGGAATTGCTCCAGCACTTCAATGTCTTTCTTTTAGTGAGGGGCCCAAAACTGAACATAGTATTCGAGGTGTGGCCTCACCAGTACTAAACACAGATCACTGCCCTAGTCCTGCTGGCCACACTATTTCTGATACAAGCCAGGATGCAGTTTGCATTCTTGGCCATCTGGGCACACTCCTGGCTCATGTTCATCCGCTATCGACCAGCATCCCCAGATCCTTTTCCTCTGGGGAGCTTTCCAGCCACTCTTCCCCAAGCC
>NW_008682353.1:4880-5521 GCF_000695815.1 Acanthisitta chloris
CCAGCTTGTTGTGGCCTGCAAACTAACTGAGGGTGCACTCGATCCCTTCATCCAGATCATCGATAAAGACATTAAACAGGACTGGATTCAATACTGAGCCCTGGGGAACATCACTTGTGACCATCTGCCAACTGGATTTAACTCCATTCACTACCATCCTCTGGGCTCAGCCATCCAGCCAGATTTTTACCCATTGAAGAGTCCTCCCATCCAAGCCATGTGCTCCTCCAGGAGAATGCTGTGGGACACTGTCAAAAGCTTTACTGAGATTTAGGTATACAATATCCACAGCCTTTCCTTCATCTGCTAGGCAGGTCACCTTGTCACAGGAGATCAGGTTATAGCATTATAGAATGGTTTGGGTTGGAAGGGACCTTAAAGACCAGCTGCATCAGTTCTGTTACTTGTCCCACCATGTCCTGTGGTGGCAACTCTGTCATAGTTTCCTGCTGCAGCATGGCTTCCACCTCCTCCTGTCTGTTGCCCATGCAGCACACATTGATGTAATACACAGTAGTGTATTACACACTGCCTTTTCAGGGGGAATTCTAATTTCTGCATGACCATTCTCAGCTACTTCTGTGGCTTCTACCACATCAATAACCTGCACGTCCTTGCTGCCACACGGATCTTCATCCTGT
>NW_008682354.1:0-5074 GCF_000695815.1 Acanthisitta chloris
TATATATGCATATATACACACATATATGTATTATTGCATTAATCAGAATATTTTCAAGATCTGAATTGAATTTAATAAGGAATGCCAGATCTTTTGAAATTAAAGCCAATCTGAGCAAGATGTAGTTCAGAAGACACAACTAATTTGAAGCTCAAAGAATCACAGAATATTCAGAGTTGGAAGGGACCGATGAGGATCATTGAGTCCAACTCTTTGCCCTGCACAGAACATCCCCAAGAATCACATCATGTGCCTGAGAGCATTGGCCAAAAGAAGGGAAAAGTTACCTAATATCTTCACAAAAATGGGAACAGACATGAAAAATTTCTTTCCTGCTTCAGAAGGAAATAGGAAATCCTGAAAAATCTTACAAACTTCTGTCTTTGTCAATTTTCTGATTCAGCTTTTAGATTTTTGAATATCTGTCAACTAAGACCCCAAACCCTGCTCTGTCTACCCAAATTATGAATTTCAGGCTTCTATGAAGCAGCTGCATCATAAATCCCTTTCAGCGACAGAAAATAGAGATAGCAAAGACTTTCATAATAAGTTTGGAGTTCTTGAAAAGGAGTAATTTAACATTTCACTTTCCTTCCTCAGACCTTAGAGTAATAGGTACTTGGACATATTCTGAATTTTTTTGATATTATTTCACTAGTAAATATGAAGTGAGTTGGTTTTTGGGTTTTGTTTTTGTTGTGTTGGGTTTTTTTTTCCCAAAGAAAATTAATTTTTAAAGAGAGAGGGAGACTTGTGAAATCTGTCTTCTGTACTCAGAACTGTCTTCCTGGGTCAAGAAAACCATTCTCTTCCCTCCTATTCATCCCACTATCTGGTGGAAACCAATACCCAAAACTTGGACTTCAGTGCTTTTGCCTTTCTTCAGGGCTTGAGAATTACTGTTTTAGAGGTTTAGATCAGGTGACTCAAAATCTTGTCCCTCTGTTCTTCTGTGAAATCATCCCTATAAAATAAGTAAGAAGAATTGCTGTTCTGTGTGATACAAACACTCTTATGTAGATTCATCAGTTTATTACTGTGGTTAGTCCTCTTTTCTGGATCTTATTTTGCTGCACTGCCATGCTATTCAGTTCCTTGATTGACAAGATTGCAACTGAATTCAGGAGTGAGAGGCAACTGGCGAAATTGGCAGGATTTCAAATGCATTCCCTAAGCTCCTGGTCTCTAACTCTTGTTCTGTGCTTATGAGTGTCTTCAAGAAGGTTATCACAGCCAGGGCAGATGGAGTTTTATACAACCCACGCTTTTCCTCTGGGAGAGTTCCTACAAAAATTGAAAAAACAAAAACAAGCGAATAAGTTTCCATTAAGGAAGTGAAAAAAAAAGAAGAGCAGAGCTATAACATTTCTTCTGCTCTTAGAGAATCTAAGGAATGGCAAGCACAAGAATCCTGTATGTCATGCACCCTATTCTCCCTCCTGCTTCAACAGCAGCTGAGTGGCTGACAATGCCTGTAATAGCATAACTATTCCTTTAGAGGTTTTGAGCCAGTGCAGAGAAATTCAGGTATAAGGCAAACAGATTGCCTCAGCAAAAAACAAACAGGGTCAGAAAAAAGATCCCGGCCTCATCCAGCCTTCTAGTTCAGGGACTGAGGGAACTATATTATTATATAGTTAGATAGGGAACTATCTAAGTGCCCCACCACTCTGGGCTGAACAGTTCAACCGCTTCAAATTCCTGAATTTTCTGTCCAGTTAAATAGCTACATAATATCTTACAAAATTAAGAGCTGAGACTTTTTTCCCTGAACCTACTCAGCTGACACACTGACTCAAGAGGAAGCCATTTCTAACACCATTCAACTCTGTAGAAGTCATAGAATCATAGAATTTTAGGGGTTGGAATGGGCCTTATCTAGTCCCAACCCCTCCTGCCAAGGGTAGGGAAATTCCCAAGAAGAAAGACAGAAAAAAAAAAATCCAAAACCTGAACTGAGCATCTTCACGTTGATACAACACTGCTTCTGGGCTTTATTTTGACTACTCAACATAATAAAGTCTATATTTCAGGGAGGAATCATATACAGCCCTTCAGAACCAGTCATAGAATGAAAAACAGAAGGGGTAGGGGAAATATGATTATTCACAAATTCAAGGTCTACCTCAGTGTGGCCAAGGGACAGTTCTTGGATACTGGACACAGGAAAGAGCTCAAGTCTGCAATTTCAAATCAGGAGGAAGGTTTGTGTGTCTACAAGTTTGATGATTTTTTCTAGCTGTACTAACTAGATGGTCTAATAAAAGATCCTACCTTACCTAGAAATTTTGCTCTGCCGCATCTTTTTACAGCATCATGGCTACAACAGCTATATGTCTAAATGAATGATATTCAACTGTTTCATTTGTGCTCAAGGGAGAGTTCCAGCTTTCTCCTCTAAAGAAGGAAAATTAACAGTGCAAATACATTTGTATTTGAGAGTAATCAGCAGATTCTTCTGCCTTGATTTCTTTTTTTTTCTCCATCCAGTGTCTGTGGCTACAGTAAAGGGACATGACAAATCCTCAGTAGGGATCTTCTGAAATTCTCTTTTTACTGTCTAAGCAGCATCACCAGTGCTGAGACAAGGAAGAAAAGTGCCATGGACCATTGATACTGTTCTTGTCAGATTTGCCAGTCATCCACTGTGTAGATACAGACAAATAGGGAAAAAATATTAGCCTATCCAGTAGGGCTAGTGCTATCCTGATGCTAGAGCAGTACTACAAAAGTTACAGGAAAACCACCACAAACACGTATCCTATATGAAGAAGCCTTCATAGATTTTCCATTATCTAACTAAGAATAGCTGGGATGAAGGCAGAAGAAATGGTACAGATTAACAGAGCAGAAGGCACTCAGCTGTCTCCTTGTCACAGCTGAGGTCACAAGCTCAGGAGAAGTGGCAGGAGCAGCAGGTGCTTCTGAAGATCCTCCTGGCATGTTGCCACTGTCACATGTTTGCTGGATCATGCTGTATGAATCAATAAAACCACTCTCCCAGTTAATAAAAGACACAAGTGTTCTAACGAAATAACCTGTACCAGCCACAAATGGTTTTCTTTTGAGACTTGGCAGACTTGACCTAAGACACAGCAAAGATAATGGCAATATTCCCAGTGATTCCATGAGCTTTGAATCAGCTCCTTAAGCTGTGGGAACGAAGCACACAGAAGAAATGTCACCCAATATCCTGCCTGGGAATCTACTCTCCCAGGCACTGTGATTGTCACTGACCTTTATGGGGGCAAAAAACAAACCAAGTTTTCATGCATCTGTTTTCAGCTGATCTGTTTTCAATCAGTTCACTTCTCTGCAGGACAAACCTCTTGCGAAATATAAGGGGAAAACATGGGAGAGATGCACACATGGGAAAGGGATTTCCCCGAGAATCACAGAGGTTTTGTTCACATCACCATGTAAAACAACAAAAAAAAGTGTGCATTCTGATACTAGTTCGAAAACATATAGCTGAAACAGGTCTCAGTTGTAAGCTTGCAAGTAACCATGAACAAATGTGACAGAGAACTTGTCTGCCTGCTTTTTCTCCCTACCTGTGCAGTCAGATCACATCCAAACTGTTGGAAACAGAAACCTGCTAAGAAGATGGGCTCCATGCAAAGAGCAGCACACCTGGGAAAAGTCAGGACCTAAATAACAGGGACACATACTCTGCTGCCTGAACATGGTTTGTTGTGTTGACATGTCAAGAGCAGGTTGACTTCTACATTTGCCAGGTGATTTTGCCATAGAGTCAAGCTCTGGCAGGGTAGGTTTAGGCTGGATATTAGGAAGAGATTTTTTACACAAAAATGATCAGATATTGGAATGTGCTGCCCAGGGAGGTGGTGGATTCACCATCCCTGGAGGTTTTTAAGAGAAACCTGGATGTGACACTTAGTGCCATGGTCTAGTAGCAACAGTAGGGTTGGACTCGATGATCTTGGAGGTCTCTTCCAACCTGGTTGATTCTATGATTCTATTCTGTTCTATAATTTATGTACAAATTGAAGTTTGTAGTCCATAAGAATTACTTTCTGCTGCCACTGTATTTGCATGCTTTACTCTGAATTATATCCTATTAGAACAGGGCAATAAAAAGAATATTTTTATATATCTTTCTATAAATTAATAGATACAGTAATACTTGTGAAGAAAAATAAAGAAGGCAGAACCAATATAATGCTAGCTGTCAGAAAAAATGTGTTTGCGTTTTTGGTAGAGAGAGAGCTCTATCATGATATTATATGTATATTTATTTTGTATCTATTAACTCTCCGAGTACACCCTATATATTATTAGCTTGTAATATATATTTATCAGTTGTAATATAAATTTATCAATTTACTGTCAGACACCTATAATGATTTTCTGGAGTCTTTGATAAATCAAATACTGACTGAAGAAGTAAAAATTTTAATCAATGTCTTTCTTTCATTCCATTTTAGCAGGTAGCCCAGCTAGATATCTGAAACAATCACTGTCTTCCTGCATGAAGTTTGTATATACAAAGGGAGCTCTGTGGCAATAAAGGTGGATTACTCTATTGTTGTGATCTGTATAGCAAACTATTACAGCACAATAATTTTGCCACATACACATACAGTGCAACATGAACCTGCAGCTCTTTGTGCAGGAGAGGAAAACATGCAACATTTTCTATCAGATGTTTCTATGATAGAAAAAACAACTGTTTGTATGGTAAGAAATGAATATATTAATAAATTAATTACTAATGCCTTTTAGTCTCATTGATAATGTGTTCTCCGAAGATAAACTTCTACCCATACTGAATAATATTTCAGTCTAATTGTTTTTTATTCATAGAATCATAGAATCAGCTAGGTTGGAAAAGACCTTAAAGATCATTGAGTCCAACCCTACCGTGGTCACTAGACCATGGCACTAAGTGCCACATCCAGTCTCAGCTTGAAAACCTCCAGGGATGGTGAATCCACCACCTCCATGGGCAGCACATTACAATGCCTGATCACTCTCTCTGGAAAAAAATTCTGCCTAATATCCAACCTCTAGACCTCCCCTGGCAGAGCTTGAGTCTGTGCCCTCTTGTCCT
>NW_008682354.1:5168-16896 GCF_000695815.1 Acanthisitta chloris
TTAAACAACTCCTCTCCTTTCTAGCTGTTTATTCCCTAGTCCACATGTTGATCATCTCTCTTAGTTACATCACAGTGAGTTGCTTTTGAAGCAAGTGTCATGTCATAAAAAGAATATTACTTATTTCAGTCACAAAAATGGGAAAGAGGACAATAAGTTTCTAAATAAAAAAGTTTTTCTTTCAAGTATATTGCCAACAATGTATCTCTAACAATGGACATGAGTTGCTTTAAAATTCTATGGTTTAAAAATATCTCTGAATTAAACTGAGTGTCTTTTCCTGTACCATGCACTGGACCAGGTCTGCTCTCAACAGAATCTTCTAAAAGTCACTGTCATTACAGCACTGTAAAGCTAGGACAGGATCTGGTGTGGCCCTTCTAGCTCCTTTTGGCTGAGATATTACAGGTCATTTTCTTACCTACTTCATTTTTTCTTAAACTCAGTTTCAGCTTTTTTTCTTTTTATTAAGCTCATTTTGCCCCAGGCTTAAGTTCAGTTTGGACAGTCTGAACTGAGAAAAAAAAAGCAAAATAAACACTGTTGTTTCCTTTTGAAAGTTATTCAGGCTAGGCCTTGATTAATGCTCTCTTTTGAAGCCATTGTTATCTAAGCTCTTATACAATTTGTTTTGGAATTTTCCTTGTTTTCAAAAGTAGTGTTGAAAACTTAATGAAGTCAACACAAAGAACTACTGTAATGAGGTAATGAGATAAGTCCATACCAACAAAAGGGACAAAAATGAATTATTTCATATGCTGCCAGTGAGCATCCGTATTAAGGGAATATATGAACAGTGAAAGTTTGATTCAGTTGCCTAAACACATGCATCTAGTAACATTGGAGATACCCCAGGATTTCTCACATGGCATTCATATGCAAATCCAAAAAGGCATAAGTCTTTCTTATTTTCTTTGGGTATCATATCTGACAGGCCTATGCAAATTCTCCAGTGTCTCAAATGACATGAGAGAGTTTTGCTGAGACAATTGAATCAAGCCCTAAGTGTCTGAATATTCCATCACTTGTCATCACTACCAAAAAAAATTAACATTACACTCTGTTGATGAAGGACACACCTATTAAATGCTTTAAACATACTCTGGAAAATCTGCTTGATATGAATATTACACATTCTGCAAAGCATGGTCATGAGAATAGTGAGGTCCCAGCACCTTTATGCCACACACTTTGTTCTCTTGGCTGTCAGATTATAGCACATTCCCCCGGGGACAAATACAACCATGTTGTGGAACCTTACTGAACCATGTAAAAGCCAGAAGTCCAAATAATCTGCTGCATAATTAGATACAGCCCCTGTGACATTTGCAAAGTTGCTCCTGTTTCATGTCATAGTGAATTGGTTGGTAGTGAATTAATCTGGGGTTTAATACAATTACTGAATGTAGGCATTACAGCTTTTTTTCTATCAGCATGTGCGAGATCAGAGCACAGCCCTAGCATGAACTGCTACTCAGCCATAAGTAGTGTAGAATGTTTACAAATTAAAGCGAAATACTCTGAGTAATTCAGTTTATGCAATGAAACGTGCATTTTTTTGTTCTAGATGGGTCATCTAACACTTACTTTACACTTGTCATAGCATTTGTTATGAGTATTGGGAGTCTTTTTTGCTCTACTCTTTCAGAATGAGTTTCCAAGTGATCTGTTTCCATTTAGCTTAGGAGAAAGCTCCTCTTGAGACAGTGTTTGTAATACACAGACGAAACACAATGTCTGTTCTGTAGCTGTCACTAATATAAAGGCTTTATCCATTTAATGAGGGTAACAGGTCCATAATGTTTAGCAAACTTTGTCATCTTGTCCAAGTCACTGTGACAAGCACAGTTTCTTTTTAGCCTATTTTCTGGTTAGTTTCCTTCTCCAGAGGCAGCTTGCTTTCAACTCTGCTGCTGACTCCCTCTGTACTATCCTCCTTACCTTACAAGGGCTGGTGTGCTCCTCATTGCTCACTGCACCAGCTAGCCCATCCTTGGAGGCACTCCACCTCCAAGTGGATCAATTCATCCCATTCCTGTCTCTTGACTACCAAGATGACCAACCTTCAGAGCTCCAGTTAAGCTTTTGACATTGCACCCTGATGTACAATAATGGCTTGTACTACCAACAGTCATTAGTGACATTCAACAAGGCTTTAAAGGGGTCACTTAAGGACAGGTCACAATCTAAGTGCAAGCTGCTTTCTACAGTTGGTTTATTTTATTTTTAACATTACTTAAATTTAGATTTATCTGATAATGTTTATGATTATACTGACCTCTAGGGGTTTGCTTTCCATCATAGTCTCTAGTTTCTTTGGCTGCAGAATGACAAGGTCAGTTTCCTGCTTAGTTGTGCCAATGGTACCATATTCCCACCTTGTTTGCACATTGCAGTTTCTTTGAAAGAGTAAACAAGAAATGAAATGAACACTAAAGTGAGAAGATAGAAATGCACACACATATGTGTTTGTGGGACACCTGGTAAGATACAACACAGCTTCAGAGATGAAGAAAGCCTTGGAGAAAGCCTTTCCAAGCCTGCCAACAAAATGTCTCATAGTAAGAGCAATGCTATTCTTAAACATTCTCCTTGTAGCTCATAACCATCCTGCCAAATTAATGAGATTAACACACCAATTTTTATTTCATTGACCTTTGTTCCTTCTGGGAATGATTAACAAGATCTTTAGGAAGAAGGACTTGGACAGTTTTCAGGGACAACTCACCTTTTGTCAAAGATATGCGCTTGTCATATGCAAAGACATTCTGGTTCCTGTGAATCATTAAAAACTGGCTCCTGAACTATGAAAGATGTGAAAATGCTGCGTTCTAACAATGCAAATCTTTCTAAAGGGACTTTTGGTGTGTATATCTCATGGTCTAGTAGCGTGCATTGACAAGAAATGTATTCCACAAGCACATGGTGGCCTTAGCATCCCTCAGCAGCATCATTTTCCTAGGAAAAAGTCCTTAATGTCAAGACTACAGCAGTAAGATTTCATTTGAAGACTACAGGTCAGTAAATGTAGAAGTGAACGATCCCTACTGCTTGGAAATGCACTGAGTTGCACATCCTCAGTTACAGGTTTGTGTACAGATGCATATAATTCTACATTTTTAACATGGACATGTGTATGTTTTCTACTTCATATTTGCTCACATGAACAGTGAGCTCACAACAAGTTACCAAAACTATGATCCATGAGTGAAAACAACAAAAAACCCAATAAAACAAACAAACAAAAAATCAGCAGCAGCACAAATCAGAAACAAGTTCTGCAAAATTTCATGAATTTTAACTCTCATTGTGTCCAAGTCTCAATGTTATGATGCATACAGTCAGGTATCATTGATGACTCTCACCACGAGTGTCCCAGCTAAAATCATAACAGAACAGATGCCCAAAAAGGTACAGCCTAAATTTGGAGAGGCAGGCTGGCTTAGAGCCAAAATAAAACACTCCCAATCTCTGCTTTTACTTATACATCTGGAATCACCAGATAATCAGGAAGTCCATAGGTAGAAAATGGGAAATCCTATGTTCTTCATCTTAATCAAAAGGGAATTTTAATGTGGAAAATGGTGTCAGCAATCAACAGGACTAGATATAGTATATACTAGATATAATATTAAAGAAAACTCCTGAAAAACCAACTTAGATTGGCAACATTTCGATAAAGGGCAGGAATACAACAATCAAGTGATCTTAGAAGTAAGTTAAATTTGAATTTGCTATGGTAGTATGATAGAATTCTTAGCTGTTTTCTAAATTGCATTTAAGAGCCTCGGGCAACAATATCAGAAAACATTACACCTGGATAGGAATGCTGAATTCCATTCAAGGACTGGACATGTCTCATTTTGCTCATCAAATTCAAATTCCTGGTCTTCCTTCTTCAGATTCTTTTAATGTTGTTTTTCATTTGGCTGCTGTTTCCTTCAGTTCCATGTAGAATTTGTATACTTAATTTTCTTCTATAATTTCATTTGGAGGCTTCTATCCCTGGCCTCTATTTACACCACCCTTTCCTTCCCTGACCCTGAGCCCTCTGGCTGGTTCTCTGGCTTGAATTGTTTTATGTTATACTTGGGATGATTCAGAGCCTGGACCTGCACGGTTGGCAATTCCTTATCCTTTTTTTTTCACTGCAAACAGACCTTGTGATAACAGGCAAGCAAAGCACAAGGCCAGTACCTCTATGCAGACTATGATTTCTGCTTTCTTTTATCAGACACTAAGGGTTTCATGGAGCTGCCATCATCCATTTTCAATCACAGCCTTTCAAATTCAGAATCATTCATAATTATCCTTTTCTGTTGTAGGTCCTCAGCACAAGCTCAAATCCTGTTTTGGTAGAATATCTTACAGAAACAGATGTCCAAAGGAGCAAAATCTGTCACCACTTCCCCAAATCATCCCATGAACGGGGTGGATGTTATTTTCTAGGAAAAAGAGGTGCTGTTCTACTCTCAGAAACACTGGGGCTCCTATTGGAATCTTCCTGGTGTGTGTCAAGTTTGGGAGCCTCTGTTAGACAGTTGCTCTGTACCAGCCAAGCTCTAAAGAAGCAGAGTTAGTACGTTAAGTACAATGAGATTTCCTAATCTGAAAAGGACTGCAGAAGTAGTTCTGTTTGTACCTTGTAATGCATTGGAGCACCCTAGCAAATTAAAAAAAACCCAAAACAAACCCAAGCTTTGGAGTAGAGAAGGTTCTGTGGAGACCTCATAGCACCATCCATTATCTGAAGGGGCTCCAGGGAACTTGGAGAGGGACTCTTGGTTAGGAGCTGCAGTGACTGGACAAGGGGCAATGGGTTCAAATTGAAGGAGGGGAAATTTAGGCAAGATATTAGGAAAAAGGTTTTCCCTGTGAGGGTAGTGAGACACTGTCCCAGGTTGCCCAGGGAGGCTGTGGCTGCCCCAACCCTGGCAGTGTTCACAGCCAGGTTGGCTGAGCCTTGAGCAACCTGCTCTGGTGGGAGGTGTCCCTGCCCAGGGCAGGGGTTGAGACTGGATGATCTCTAAGTTCCACTACAACCCCTAAAATTCTATGAATTCTATGAAAGTTGATGGTATTTTACATGAGATAAAAGAGATTCAGTTGCAGAATGTTCAACTTCTCGGTGGTTAAGAGTAGTAAAAGTACAGGGACACAGCGAGTCATGCAGAGTCTCCATTTGATGAAAGACCTATCAGACCTGCTGTTATAGTAAGTAAAGTAAACTCTTGTGCTCACCAAAAGGCTGAAGTAGAAAGTAACACAAATAGTGCACACTTAACATTCATTTCCACTCCTTTCTGTTTTTTTTTAGTCTTCCTGTGAACATAGGAGGAACTTAGCTAGTGGCTCTAAACATTATGTTGCTAGGTGATGCTTAAAACTAATTCTCCCTGTTGCTGTGATCCAAATTAGAACAGTAATAAGCAGACACTATTTAATGAACAGCTTGAAGGCTATTCTCCCTGACACTGCCTCCAGAGCTAAATGAATAAAATGTGCAGTTTCACAGCTTCACATTGAAAAATGAGCTATTATTTATAGAAAACTAACAGGCAGTTGTTGGTTAACAATGGAATGAAACACAATAAAGAACACCTTACAATTATAACACACAATAAAAGCATTTTAGGTATTATTTGTATGCCAAATATATAGCATGATAAAGACCACTTGGTATCATGTTTAGCTAGTTAAATTATATTTTCATATGCCACACTTCGCTACGTAAGCAAAGTAAATACATATTAACCTACTCTTCTAGTTAGTGTTTGTTGACAAAGCCAGTTCTGAACAAAGATGAGCAAATTAATCTCAACGAGTTGCGCATATAGAACATGGAGCTAGGGATGAACCAATGGCCAATGACTGAGTCTTGAGAATTATTTCATTGCAAGTGTCATTAATTACAAAGTGCCTGGTGTTATGGACATTCTTGCAGTAGTCAGTCAGTCATGGAACCATAGAATATCCTGAGTTGGAATGGACCCATGAGGATCACCAAAGTCCAACTCCTGGCCCTGCACTCTCAAGAATCACACCATGTGCTTGAGTGTTGTCCAAATCCCTCTTGAGCTCTGTCAGTCTTGGGGCTGTGACCACTGCCCTGGGGGCTGTTCCAGTGCCCAAACACCTCTGGGGGAAAAACCTTTTCCTAACATCCAACCTAAACCTCTCCATAGCATTTACTTGGGTCCTATCACTTTTTCAGGCCCTATCAATTTTGTGCTTTGATACAGTAACATATGTGTTTAAATTCTGCATAACAGTTCACAACTGGTTTATGTTTTGTTGGTTGGGTTTTGGGGGGGTTTTTGTGTTTTTGTTTTATTTAAAGAAATGAATATGAAATAATCCCATCAGGAGACCAATGTGGCATTCTAAATGCAGTTCTGTCCAGTATGTCATTTCTAAATGAAAGGTCCTCTTTGGAATCTGAGCTTTCTAACTGAAATTGAAATTGCTGTCAGGGTAGCTATGCTAATATCCTCACTGGAACTGACAAGAATCTCAGTTTCATTCAGGCCATGTGAAATTTATATAAAGGAATGCATCAAAGAATATTTCAAGTTACGATGCATTTGTGGGTACACCATATCTTGACAGCTTTTATTGTAGCTATTTACAACAGCATTTGCATGGACTTTTTAAAATTTTCCTTGGCTTGTTCATTATAAAATGACTGTGCTATAATCACCAGGTCCATATTAGTCTCATGGCAAAGTAGAAAACCCAGTGAGCCTAGTATTTGAAAGAAGACTGCCATAGGAAATGTGGTATCTGAATGGTTTCACCTAATTAATCTCAAAATTACTTTAGTGTGATCTGTCATGCCAAGAAGGAGTCTTTCATTATTTTGCTGAAAGATCTGCAAAATCGTAGTGTTAAAAGGATGTTAAATACAATAGAGACAAGCTGCCTGTGATAGTCAGAATTAAAGAAAACACTAAAAATTATTAGAAAGTTAAAATGACCTTCTTGCTTCATGACTTCATCATGACTAGTAAGAAGTGATCATTTGTTTATTTATTTATGTTTACACATCGAGGAGTCATAGAAGCTTCTGAGTTCGAAGAGATTCACAAATATCATCAGAGTCTAACTCCTGGCCCTGCAGAGGACAACCCCAATAAACACATCATGTGAGACAGTGTTGTCCAAATCCTTCTTAACTCCATTATGCTCAATGTTGTGACCACTTCCCTGAGAAGCCTGTTCCAGTGATCTGCTTACACTGCTGTGTTGGGTTAGGCCTTAAGAACTGATATTCTACCAATGCATCACATAGGAAAAGACATAGAAAAGGAAAAGAATAGGAAAAGAATAAGAAAAATCGCATAAAAAATACAGTATCAGAAAAGAGAATTCATATTTATTTCCTTAAGAAAGGGGCAGAAACTTGAAACTCTGTGTATCCATGCTGAAACTTCACTGAGGTTTTAATTATGGATATTTTGCCAGACACATTTTATTTAATAAATATAATAGCTCATATTAGTGTCCTTTGTCCTCCTTCCCCGATGCAATAGACATGTAACCCATAGGAAGAGCCAGGATCTAGCTGCTCACACACAGGTTCCCTAGCAGCTCCACTGTATATTGTCCCATTTGTTGACTAGGAAGTTGGCTGGATTGGCTTATTAGAATTTCTTCTACCAATTTTAATGGAAAAAATCTTCCCTTACACTTCTAAGCTGTTGAATAACTGTCATACACCTCACAAACTGTAATTCTGTATTTAATAGCATGGAAACAAATTCCCCTTAACAGTGTGACTGCAGGACCTAATTTATTTTTAAAATTACTTGGTCATGCAACCTTAATATATCTCACACACTGTGGGTGAGACTCACAGAGGTGACTTTTCAGCTCATCCACCAGCTCTGTCATCTCCTGAAATAAGTGATAGCTTTCTTTCTCCATTTTGACAGTCACATGGAATGTGGCCTGAGCATGGATCCTCTAACCAACCTGAGTTACGTGAGAACCAAGCCCATAAGACACTGAGACACCCTGTGACGCTACTGTAGTTACAGGTGAGCTATACCATGACAGTCCATTCTAGAAATAACAGTGCTATGCTATAACCTGGCACCTTAGCCCTTTGCAAAGTTGTGTGGTCTATCTCTTCCTTTCCTCTGTCTGTGCACTGGGCCAGAGTTCTGAATGTGACAAGCCTGATATCAGGAAAAAGACAAAGAAATCAATGTCAGCTCAGTATGTACTCTACATATGGGTTGCCTGTGTTGAAAGAAAAGCCTCCGACCTGTACTCACATTACATAATGAAAGTAATGATCCAGAATATATTCAAAGCATTTTTTGAATTTCAACAATTCAATAGTTAAATTAGTGGTTACTAAACTCTGGACTGGTTTGGACAGAGCACTACAAAGGAGCAGCACTGCTATATATTCACTATGTGAACTACAGAGATGTACTAGCGTCAATAAATCAGCTTAGCTATTTCATTCTATGGTTTCAGCAAGGTGTACTAGCCATATACAAGTTCCTTCAGTTGTTGCCCAAACTGCTTTAACAGAAGGAACTCAGAAGAAAGGCTAGAAAAACAGCATATAATACTTTATTGTTCAAACTGATGAAATAGGATAATTTATACTTCTGAATGAAACTTCCTCCTGTAATTGTGTACCATCTCAATCTGAAAAATTTACCACAATAAACTCTCAAATTTGCCTCTCACATGCTACCACTGTACAACATGTCCAAGCATTCTGAACAGAAGCAATAGCTGGAGTTGTAAACTCCTGTTATTCAGAAACATCTTACGCAATTCACCTTTATAACTTCCTGCCGGTTGCATTTAACCTTTGATTTCATCACTGGAATATTTTCTGTAATAGTAGCCAAAGCAAACATCACAAGTACACCAGAATCCTTTCCCATACCAGCTTAAATTTCATTCACAGAAACGCACAGAGGTTCTTTTCCTTTTCCTTTCTTTCTTCTCTTTTTTAAGACAGGTTTCCACTCAGCTATCAAGACCCATCATATCTTATTAAGCATGCCAAAAGAATGAAGTCTCAGCTAAGAACTGAAATAATTTCCTCAAATATCCTCAAACATAATTATCACATACTCATATATTCAAAGCCAGTTTTTGACAAATTGGTTTTGTCAGAATGGACCAGGATTGTTTAAGGATGAAAATCAAGAGAATGGTGCAAAAAAAGATCCTCAGGTTCTTATCCTGATGACCAAGGAGGTTTCTACTCATTTGCTAAAAGTTGGGCTTATGAGTACTATGGACTTTAAAGTTAGATTGGTCCATTTTCAAAATGGTGGGAGTAAAATCTGCAAATATCTCCTTTAAAGTCTTAAAACCTAATTTAAATGTGGATACTCTTCCTCTGTGTAAGGTTTCACCCAAGTATAAGCTGTCACCCAACTGAAGCTGCAATTCACCGTAAATCAGAAGCATCAAATCCATATTGAGGTTTCTGTGATAAATTGGCATCAAGTCTGATCAGAGTTACAAGAACCTGCTTGTAGAGAGTGTGCACACAACAGAAAACTTGGAATTTTCTGTGGCTCCTTTTCCGAGCCACAGAATTACTGTGAGGTCATTTTTGTTCTCCTACCAGTGAAGGGAATATTCTTGGCTTCATTTTATATTTGAAGTGGTTTGCCATGTTGAGCAAATCCTGCAGAACGGTTCACAACTATTTTAGCAGGACTTGCCCCTGTCATATTCAAGAAATTGCCCAACTTTATCTTGTTTGCTCTTCCACTTCACTCGCTGTAAGTTCTGTGTCAGCACTATTGTTTACTGGTACGCTAGGAAAATGATGACAGAATACAAAGAATCACAGAATTACATATGGACCTTGCAGGAGGGTTGGGTTTTTTTGGTGAAAATAAGAACTGTCACATTAAAAACAATAAAGCATCGTTATTAAATGCTTTCCTGTTCACTGGGAATTGCAATACGTGCTAGAGATGTCATCTGTGGTTTACATTCCAAGTAGACATTTTAAGTGGAAACTGTATGGGAAGTTTTCAGTGCATTCAAATTTCTGCTTTGATGTGGGTTTAATTTTTTCATTGCTAATTTTTGAGTGCTTTGGAGTAATTAAGAAATTATTCAAAGAGATTTTAATTCAAAATGTTTGCTGTTAATTTAAAATGACAAAGGTAGGAACAGTATCATTTTAGTCAACAGTGATCCTATTAATGTTTTTAGGTTAAAAACCCCATGAACACATGGTATACACCTTATACTCTGCTTTCCATTTGTCTTGTCTTTGTAATGGATGAGTTTGGATAGATAAACAGTAAAAGTAAGGAATAAAGAATGTGCATTTACTTTTGCAATTTGATTCTGGAGAGTGAGCACACTGTAATTTCAAAATTATTTTGTTAGCCAAGAATTCAGCACAATTAGGAACATAAATATAGCTCTACATTGCAAAGATTTTTTAATGGATACTCCCATTTGCTTCTTTCCAAAGTCAACGTTCCACTTAGGAAAAATATTCTCTGATGTCTCAGAATGTATATCTAGCTAAAAGCAAAAGATTTGATGGTAGATGGGGGAAATAAGGGTATCGTGTCTTTTTAATCTGCCTGGGGAGTGCAGAGGCAGCATCATGCCTAGCAACAATTGAACCCTCTCTTCTGCCAAGCAACAAGTGACAGGATGAAATGGCCCCCACTGGTGCCAGGGGAGCTTTAGACTGGGTATTAGGAAAAACTCCTTTGGTGAAAGGGTGGTCAGACATTGGAACTGGCTGGAGAAATGATGGAGTCACCATCCCTGGAAGTGCTTTAAACAATAAGTGGATGTGGCACTTGGGGATATGGTTTACTGGTGAGCACAGCAGTGCTGGGTTAGAGGTTGGCCTCGATGATCTGAGAGTTCTTTTCCAGCCTTGACAATTGTATGATTTTGTGTTTGTAGCACCTTCTAACTCAGTCAGTCTCCAGAATCACTGCTGGCACAACATTGGAAGAAACAATAAAGCAAATACAAAGGGACATTGGCTTGACTCTTGGCTGCCCAACAAGTTAAACACATGAAGAACAGCAATTCTGTGTGCACTCTGCAAAAGTTCATCTCATTAAAACAAGAGAATTTTATCTCTCTCACAGGCACACACTTTTTATCTGAAACACCAACCATGCAAAATGAATTGGTGAATATATGACACAGTGGAAGATTTTATGATATACAAAGACTGTGAAAGATTCTTTCCCATCATCCCCTTCTGAGAGTGACAACCTGTCAGATTTTCTCTTCCACAATGGTGGTATGTAGTCATGACGTTAATTTCTTGTATAAGAAATCAGAAGTTTGTTGGAGGAACTGCTATTCAGTACATTAATTACAGCAGGTATCTGTCTAGAAACCTTTGTGGACAGTGCAATTGATGTTGGAAATATCAATGCCTGGCAGCCACCAGGCTCCACTGTGGTAGAAATAATAATTGGGATTGAAGACTCAGTTTGGAGGCTTCATAACTACCAAAAAAAAGTAAGATGTTACTGTAAGATAAGAAACTAAGCATCAACCTTACAGAGCTAAGCAGCTCTTTAGTGGAGCAGGAAACAGCTGAATGCACAGTTAGCTGGAAATGCCTAGTTTAGACAAGTCATGTGTAGTGCTGTGAAACCTGTTTCAGCTATCACACCCAAGTGGGAAACTCAATACTCAGGCTTGGGACAGAACATCTGTACTGGGGAAAAGTCTGTGAAACAATAGCTGC
>NW_008682354.1:16923-17426 GCF_000695815.1 Acanthisitta chloris
TAGAATATTGTTAGTTTTCCAACTCCTCAGTAAAAACAAGGAAAATGTGGTATTTCTGAAGCAAAACCAGCCCTCTGGCATGAGAACTGAACAGCATGTGATATTAATAATAAGATAAATAAAACAATAGTAAAGGCAAATCAAATAAAGCAAAACAAATAGAAGCAAAGCACAGCACCTATGATACAAGTTTTGGGAGCATTATGGTGGTGGCCTCACTTTCTCTTGGAAGAAAAATGACCAAGAAATCTGTTGATTCAGGTCCTCATAGGCCTGTGAAAAGGGGAACATAAATTTTAACTACAACTAAAGCTATAGAAATATGTGTGGTCTTTTAAATTTTCGTATGGTCGAGTCCTACTTGATTAGTGTATGCATCATTATAGACAGATTTGTAGCCTCCTGAAATTAAACATGTGCATTGTTTAACCTCAGTCATCAACTAAGCAGCATCCAATCACTCACTCAGTTCCACTCTGGTGGGATGGGGGTGAGAATCAGAA
>NW_008682355.1:0-10850 GCF_000695815.1 Acanthisitta chloris
GTCTCTCCCGCCGTGTCGCTCCCTTCTCGCCCCCCGGTGCCTGTTTTGGGGCTCCCTGAGTCTCCTCCCGCCCTCCCACTCGCGTTTCCCGTCGGTTCTGCCCGCGATGCGGTGTCAGCTCGGTTCCCGTGGCCCTGGCACTCCACTCCCATACACTAACTCCCCACCGTCCCTCCTGCTCCCCCTGCTCCAGGAGGTGCCAAGACTCCTCTGAAGGCCCCTGGGACTCAGCTTGCCCACCCCAGGTTGCCTCCCTGCAGCAGGATTTCCCTAGGCTGGAAGAGGTGGTGGCCCAGCAAGAGCCTTTTGCTCGGGAGTCCCTTGGGGTCCAGCTGCTCCGTTTGGGGACAGCTGGGTGCGAAGGGTGGGGACCAGAAGGGAGACAGTGACCCTGAGGACATCATCCTGGTGACAGGTGCTCCTTCCCAACCTGCCCTCAGCAAGTGCCCAAGAGCCTGGAGCTGGCACTGGGACTTGCCAGGGCTCCTGCTGGGCTTGGCATGAGCACACGGGACATGGAGCAGCCCTCGGGAGCAGATGGAGCGAGTCCCTGTGCGATGGGACACGGAGCATCCCGTCCAGCCTGAGGCTTGCAGGTGGCCTGTCTCTGTCAGAGAAATTACCTGAATTTTCTTCCTGTTTTACACACATTTCTCTGTACCTTGAGCCTAGGGAAAAGCTTGTGGTCCTTAGTGGAGTTAACGAGACTTTTAGTTGTTTAAAGGCAGGAAGACTCATGACTGTGCTGCAGGCAGTGAGCAGTGTGGGGTGCTTTGAAATGAAACTTGAACGCAGGAGGTGACACCTGTGTTTGAGGTGGATGTTGGTGTTGTCAAACAGAGGGTTATAGCATCTGCAGCAGAGAATTTGTTTGCTGTCAGGATGACGTTTGGAATAACGATGTGTAATCGCCCTGTGCGTGGGAAGAGATCAGCAGCTGCCGGAACAGCGAAATATCCCCTCATCAAATTCAGAGTGCAGAGCACATATTAGATCATGCAGCCCATCGATCCCTTTCCTGAGGGCTTCATTTCTTTTGTTCATCGTTAGACCCTTTATTAACACCCTGCTGGAGCGTGGTGTTTGCCTGAACCCCGTGTGCTGATGGTTGCTTTGTGTCCTGCAGCTCTGATAGATTATGGAGCTGCTGGCAACTGGGAAGGGACTGGGACCTGTTGCTGGGTGTGTGTCTGGTTTTTGTACACTGCTAGATTGTTTGCAAGTTGCATACTTTGCAGATGCTGTGAACTGAGGCAGATTAGGTATGTAAGAAGTAATCAGAAAGGCTCTTCACTTGTAAATATTTCTTTTTTCATTTTTGACAGGACAATTCATTCCTCCAATCATGTGTGTAAACATTTCCAAAGCTTTAGGAGAAGATGTCATATGTAAATCTCTCATTAATTAAATCTATCCAGCAATGAAAACCAGGTGAAAAAGTAAAGAAAAAACCTCTTAATTTTTCCCTGCCTTTTGAGCTGTGTAAGTTCATATAAATATAAATAAGTACTAATATTTAAATATATAACTAATACAGCTTTCAAAGTTACTTTGATTTCCAAAACATGCCCTTCTTGCTGTCTGTATTTGCATTAGGGTTTTGTAATGAAAGTGTCATTGATCTTCAGTCATCATTGCTCAAACTGAAAACTTTTACATACAGAGCTAAGGGAGCATTTTGCATAGTTCACTATCCATGCTACAAGTGTTTCTTCCAAAGCTTTTACCTAACTCTTTCAGCTCAGCAGCTTGTTTTTATACTAGTGTGTTTTCTCTGTATCTGGTTGTATTTTTAAAGACTTTTATTCAGCAGAGCAAGTGGAGACAGAGCAACCTGTTGTACAAGTCAGATAATCAAAGTCCATGGATGTCTTTGACTTATCTTGACTCAATACTCCAAAATGGATTGATGTTTTGATACCAACACAACAAACTTCTCTTTTATTCTCACAAGCATTTGGCATCTTTGGATTTTACAAGAACAATAGATTCTTAGTATTACAAGAAGAAGCAAAAAGTGCTTTGAGAGTCAGCCTGAAAACATATGAGCTGTTTGAATTGTTGCCGGAATTTAAGTATTATCTAGACATATATTGTAAGATGCCATAATTATAATTCTGAATGGTTTTATATTCAAACTGCTTGGTTTCTAATGGGAAGGGCCTTTTCCCATGGCCAGTCCACTACACATGAGAAATAAAATCTCTTTTGCTTACATCTAGAAGGAAAAGTTATAGAATGCGTACAGACAGCTGTTTCAGGTTTCATTTTTGTGATCAAAGCTTTTTATTTCCTCCCTCATTATTCCTTTTACTGGTTACAGTATGTCCAGCATGGATTTTAAACTACTCTTTAAAGAGCATCCCTTCCATGCTTATTTATCATGGAGTGTCACATAGAAATGATATGTATGTCCAGATTAAGGTCAAGTGATTATTGTTTGTTGCAGCTGAAATGGCAATTAGATTTATTCATATTTTCCATATATCATTCAGTTGCCTTATATGTCCATCTTTGCCTCCTGCACTGCCCTTTTCCTCACTGAAGCTTTCAGCAGTGTTAAATAGAAATTTGGAGTTATAATTTAGCTGAACTAGGCAAGCAGTAAATCATACACTGCTTGGAAAATTTTCTCTGGTCCAGAGTGCTAAAGGGATGTAGTCAGTTGGTCTCTTACCTCCATTATTTTAGCTGCATGCTGTGAAAATATGTACTCAAAAACTCTTGGTGATTTGAAAATGTTGTATTTTTGGGGTATCAAACCTGGCTCATCCTGCTGCTTTGAAACAAGGCAGATACTTTTCAATGATACGATGGATTTAGGATGTGAGTGAGCTCCAGAGAAGACTAAAACATCCTGTCAAATGTACATTTAATATCAGTATGTCGTGCATTTTTTCTGTGTGCCAGTTTCTAGCCGGCTAGATACAGTGTCAGTTCCTCCCCTGATGAGCCACTGAATGAGCCATGAGATCAGTAAATAGTAGCAGATGGAAAGGGCTGAAGCCTGGAATCCTCTCTTGATTCCCTTGGTAGGTGCAGCTTGGGCAACCCAAGTAAATTCTCTTCTCCCTTCTGCCCTTCTAAAATTTCCCACTGCTGCTGGGAAAGGAACATCTGAAGGGTGAGAAAACCACTTCTCTTCAGTTACTTGGTTCTAGCAGGACATCACTGAGATCTGGGGGGAATTGGTGTGGTTGAGAAGCAAGTCTTGTGTGAAGCAGACACTGCTGCCACAATATAGGTTACCTTTTGCAAAATGAGTGTGTTGGCCTGCGATCCCCTGAACTTTGCCAAAGTGGTTTATGCACTTTTTGGCATGCTTGGAAACAGAACTTGAGACCAGTTGTCCTCTGCTTTATGTTTGAGCATCAGTGACTGCAGGGCTAGGTGACTGGCTGTCTGCCATCCAGTCTATAGTGTCTGCTCCTGTTGGAATGAACTCCTTTGGAGCTATTACACAGCTGGCTGAGTTATGTAGCCCCTTATGGTAATCATTAACTCAAACATTTGGATCCCAAGTGCTCTTCAAATCCTGTGGGTAGAATCTAGGTGGCTTTTCAAACCCAGACTGCAGAGGGTGGGGATGAGGGACTGAAGTTCCTGTGTTTTCAGATGAGTGAATATCCCCAGTCTGTCAGAGGTCCCCATACTCTGCAGTGCAGTGTACAATTCCCTGTATGGATTTGTATGGGGCTGCAGCATTGTGAAGCTCTTTTTGATGCATGGAAATGTATAGGTTAGTCTCTGTGTTTAACTGGGGGAGGGGACAAGAAACAGCTGAGCCACTTCATGTTTTGTATCAGAGCTCTTAAGGGTTGGTCCCTTAGAGCTCCGGTCTGTGCTCCTCTCCTTTTGCTGACTCCTGGTTCTCTCAGCACTCTGTCCATTCTTGCTTGATAGCCTTCTCCTTTTAAAAGCAGGGCCTGGTACTTTTCTTCCCTTCTCCTCTTGGGATTTTCCATTGTGTCAGTTCTTGACCAGGACTGTTGCCTGAGAGCTGCTAAAGGTCAGTGGTGCTGTGTGTGGCCATACAGGATGGTACCTCCACTGCAGCCTGCATGAGGCTCTTGGGTGGTTGTTGGTGCTTGTTCAGATGTGCAGATATGATTTGTTTTCTGCCATTAAAAGGGAGCTTTAGGTACACTGAAGACTGTAGGCAAGGTTTCAGGCCAAGGAAAAGATCAGTGCAATCATTTAACAACAGCTGCAAAGGCAAATGAAGAAATAGATTCAATTATGTGGTTATACCCATAGGTATATGAAGATGCAGCTTCAGAAAACCTTTCTTTCTACTTCTACTGAACTGGAAAAGGCTATTAATGTTTGAAATGCCAACACTTTATATTCTTAGTTCTTAAACCTGACTTCTGCCTAGCACATCATCCAGGCATTGACTGACCTGGGGAGTCCCCTGCTGTATCTTCATTTTCATGCTGTTGCTCATACTGTGATACTCGAACACTTGCTGCATATAAATGATGTATTTGGAATTTTTTAGAACTAGATTACCAGTGTACTGGTTTTCCAGTTTGTATTGCAAAGCATTTGTTAGGATGCAAAGTAAAATGCACTTGTGAATTCCTGTTCAGTGTCGTACATGAGATTTTGCTCTGTAAATGACACTTCAGTGTCCCTGTATGGTGCAGAGGATGTGAACAAAATAGAATCAGCCCTTTCCTGGGATTTAATTTCTGTCTTCCCAGCCACTAGAACAAAGTGCCATCTATAGCATTCCAGTTAGCAAGGTTATATTTAGTACAAATATATATAAATGGCAATTTGCCCTTCATCTGAGGCTGTAACACCAAGGAACATGTAACACCAGTGATTAAAGCTCTTGCTTTCTACAGTGTTTTCTTTCTTATGCAATTGAGTATAAACATATACAACCTTCTGTTTTTAGTTCTATTTAGTTGTATTGTACAAGGTCATATGTAATTATCAAGATGAAAATGAACCATCCCTTGTCTATCTTCTGAGCACCAGTTAGGACAGATCTGGTTGGACCTCAAAGCACATGTCCAAATACTGTAGAAAACTTGAAGGAACCACTGAAGATTCATCCTTCATCTTCTAGGCACTATAAATGTCTCCAGATGCTGAAATTCTAAAATGGGTTTGGACCCACATATCTATGGAATTGCAAATACTGATAAGGAGAAACAGTCCAGATTCTTAGGGCAAAACAGTTGCTGAAATTCCTGATCTATGATTTGAGCATGTACATGTATGCCCTTAAAATGACAGAATGAGTCACACTTATAAGGGAGTGTATGCTCCTTGCAATGGATCCTTGATAACTTTGAATGGGTTTTACTGAAATATTTAACTAGTTTAGTAAGGCATAAAATGAACTCTGCTTCAGTAGCGATGTACTGTATGTGGAAAGGTTGTAAAGATGATTTGTCCTGGTTTTTGAAGAGATGAAACATTGATTTATTGTGCTCTCAGATTATTTTTTATTGAAAGTTTTAAGTTATTAGACATTCTAGTGTGCAAATTTTTATGTGAATTCAAAACTAAAAATCAATATTTCTGTTTAGAGAATAATTGATGCCCTAGAAGAAGAAAAGCAGTTCCTGACCAACTCCATCACAGATTACTTGAAGGACTATCAAGAACTACTGCAGGTGAAAGCAGGTCTCATCCTTGAAATTGAAACCTACAGGTAAGAATCGTGGTCATATTCTATTTTCTGATCAGAGGAAAATGTAAATCCCTTTTTACACATACAGGAGGCCCATTTGTCCTCTTCCCAGCATTTAAAATATAGACACCTACATTTAGAACCTCACAAGTCTAAAGCAAATATAATCCATTGAAATCCTATGAACTTTGTACAAATACAGAGATATGTGAGAAACCTTCCTAGACCTGGTCTGTCAACTTACATGGCACATTTCATTGTTTAGACATATTGATTAGTGTCCCCCTGCAGCATCAATACCATTCTTGTTTCAGTTGTAGGACAGTGGGAAGAGAAAAGTCTGCTGGATTAAATCCTGGCTTTCTCCATCTTTGATTTGTTATGGAAACATGTTTAGATCAAGTGTGAGATACCAGGAAACAACATCTGTGCTAATAAATCTTCTGTACTGTACATGTCTCAAATGACTTAGCTATGGGGTTGAAAAGCCAGAGCAATTCTTCTGTCTGGGGAGTCATGAATCAGCTGGCACATGGCATAAAGCTGATTTGGAAGGAAAAAAAACCCCAAACTAACCAAACCAAATGCATTGGAGAGAGATCATAGAATCAACCAGGTTGAAAAAGACCTACAAGATCATCAAGTCCAACCTTACCCTGGTTACTAGACCATGGCATTAAGTGCCACATCCAGTCTCAGCTTGAAAACCTCCAGGGATGGTGAATCCACCACCTCCCTGGGCAGCACTTTCCAATGTCTGATCACTCTCTCTGTAAAAAAATCTCTTGCTAATATCCAACCTAACCCTCCCCTGGCAGAGCTTGAGTCTGTGTCCTCTTGTCCTCCTGCTGTCCTCTCCCTGTTGCCTGGGAGAAGAGACCAACCCCCATCTGACTCCAACCTCCTGTCAGGGAGTTGCAGAGGGTGATAAGGTCTCCCCTGAGCCTCCTCTTCTCCAGGCTGAACACCCCCAGCTCCCTCAGCCTCTCCTCATGGCACTTATACTACCTTATTGTAAAGACTGTGTTTCTTCTACAACCAGCACAATATTTTCAATAAGTGTAATTGAGATATTAATCTTCAAATCCAGAGATGTGCAATTCTTATTGAGCAAGGTAATAATTTGCAAAATTTTCATGTCAGCCTATTTTTCATGTATTTTTAAGGAGTGTTCCTCAGTCATTAGCTTGTCTACATTGGGTGTATTATTCATGTTCAACCTGTGTAAATAGACAGGGGTAGCACAAGGTTTATATAATATATAGCTGTGTTCATGCTGTGTTCTAAGTGTGGAATCTTGCTGTGAATCAGTCTAAGTCTGGATAAAGGTGGCACCAGCTGAATTATGGGTGAGGTGTGTAGACAAAAGTAATTCACTGCTACGTATGAAATTAGCTGTAGATGTATACCTGAAAATATGAGAAACTTGAAAGAGTAACTTCTGAGTAGGTTGATAAAAACTAGTGAGCAGAGAATGTCTGTCATCCATCAAAGGGCAAAAACAGTCTGTTCAGGGTGGCTGAGTGTTGCCTGTGAGGCACAGACCAAGGCTGGCTCCTGGGTGAGGTGGAACCACAAGCTCTATGTGGGACAAGTAATTTGCAGTCACTTGGTGAGCAACAGTACCTGGCTGTCTGTTGGTGGAGTGTGATCCCTGTGATCCTTGGACAGACAGTAGTGTCTGGAGCATTACTAGCAGAAGAAAAACTGTGGGAATGGCAGCCAGTTCTGATCCTTAGCTGTATGTGTTAATTCTGTTAACTTTGCTAAAACATATGATTCTTCTAAATTTAATGCTAGCTCTGTTGTCAGGTTTTACTGTTGTTGCTTAAACTTTCTCCCTTGGTTTATTCATCTGCAAAATGGGATTAGCACTGTCACAATAACAGAATTATCAGAGTTGTTTCAATGATTAGTATTCATCCAGAACTAGGAATGATAATGCCCAGATATTCAGTTGTTTGAAATCCTTGTAAGCCCATGAAATTCTGGACCTTCTCCAGAGTCATATCACTGATTATCTGAGCATTATTGGTTTGTCTAAGGATTCCCTGCCCTGGTTAATGAAAGGAGAACAATCCAGTGTCACCTGCAGCATATGTTTGTGGTTCAGTTAAGCTCCTTAACCTGTAGGGTTTCTTCTGGTGGCAGTGAATGCAACTTGCTTTGCTGATGTGTTGTCAAGGCAGACATCAGTGGGAAAATGAGCATCTGCCTACTGAGAAAGACCTACAGATGAAAACAGAGTTTAGACCAGCAACAGCTAATGCCTGCAAACAAAATTCTTTTAAAATATCAGAAGCTGAAAAGTGATTGGTTTGTGGTTTTAGGTTTATGTAGTTTTACTATTCTTTTCTTCTTATTCTCCTTTCATTCAAGTAAATAATACCTTCCTTACTGTATGCCTTCCTCAGCTCTGCTGTGGGAGGGGATCAGTGTGGATCCTGTCAGTAAGGTGTCTAGTAGGAGAATTCTGGGCTGCTCATCTCTGTGCTTTTTCAAATCCTGTTCCTCTGTCACCTGTGATAACCAGGGCATGTGACCCCAGCTCCAGTCTGTTTTCACAGAGGCTGCTGGCATATCCTCCTGCTTATGTGCAGTGGAAAGGAAAGGCACCTCCTCACATTTAATTCAACATCCTACACTTTCCATGGAGAAGTTTCCATGAAGGAGCTGACATTTCCTCTCCTCCTGGTTAAGGGTGTGGTAGCTAGTCTACTTCTTGGAGCTTTCTTTGTACCTCCCACTCTGTTTTCTCTTTGTTTTACGACTCTTACAATTCTGTTATAAAGTCAAGTTCTTTCCATTAGTCACCATTGCCTCTGGAGTGGGAAGAAGGATCATTGCTGCACGGAACACCCTTCCCTAAGGTCCAAGTGTACTTCCTCTCTGACTCTGCTCACCCTTCCTGCTCTGGGAGCTGAGACACACTCAGGAAAAGGAATATATGTCTTATGTGACTTTATAAAGTTATGCCTCATGGGAATATTCATTCCTAATGCCTTTTCACCAGTGTTGAAGTAAATATTTATCAAGTGTCTCACTTTTGTTCTGTGTTCTTGGAACCTTGTGAAACCACAGCTACTTAGAATGTGCTTAAGTTTCATTTGCAGAGAGAAGTGGTGAGTTAGACACTGTGTAAGACTCTTGGTTTTAAAAGGAGATAGAAAATCTGCCTAGGATCAGAATTACTATCAGACCTTTCTCCTTAGCTAGCAGAAGCTTCTTCTCTTCACATAGCAGAGACTGTCCTGAGCCTCTTCCAACAGGTTAAGAAGATTTTCTGTCCTGTCTAAAATATGTTGTTGTTGAAGGGTAAAAGATTTTACTTTGAAATCCTAGTGTCATCCAGGTGTTCTGTTCTAGGTTATCATCCTGCATTCTGAAGCACCAGAGGCTATACAAGTTGGGGGGTTTATGCCATTTTTCTTCTTCTTTTCTTTTTTTTTTCATGGCCATTGTCAGGATCTCTGAATACACTTGCTGGGGATACTTTCCAATCCTCCAGTTGGATTTCTCCATCAACACTTCTGACCCTTTCCATGCCTTCCCCTCATCAAATCATCACCAGTGTTGAGGCCTCCTCAGCTATTTCAGGCAGTTTCACGAGGTTCTGTTCATGACTTGTACCATGCATTATGTCTCATTCCTGTATTGATTTTATTTTGAGAACACACTGAGTTTTCTTCACCCAAGGAATTTAACATGCAGTTAACTTGCTGTTCTTCACGCTACTTGTCCTCCCATCCTGTGATAAAAAAAAGATGTGGAGTGGCCTTGACTCCTCAAAATGTTTCCTCCATTTTACTTCCTGGAGAGGTCTTTGTTTTGTAAAATCCCAAACACCCAGGATAGAGAGATGAATTTTTACAGCCTGCTGGCTAACTGTCCCATCTGAGATTTTGGGTTTCTGTTGCTGAAACAAAGCCATTGCTGTTGTGGCTGACCATGATAACATTTGCACTGGATCCTTTTGTTTTTGATAGGTTCCCTCTCCCCACCCCAACCACTTTATCTCCTCCTCCTGCTTTCATGGACTGGTTATTTCTGTTGTCATCCAGCACAGGCTGCTGAGCATGTCAGTGCTAACTTTAGATAAAGGACATTAATAATGAGTGGAGTTAAAGGTGCAGTTGGAATATCTTCTGGTAACACTTAAACTAGGTGTTAACACAATGTGTGTGTATGTCATTTGGGATCTGATTTCCAGGAAATAGCTGATATGGTTAATTTTTAGAGGAGTGCTGCTTGGGGGAATGTTTTTTTGTTAGTACTGTGAGTACTGAAGAGTTCATACAGTTGAGTTTAACACACTGTTCTTCTGGCAGTTTAAAAGTAGATCTCACCAGGAAGAGGTTACAGTTTAAATGATCAGTATTAGGAAAGGATGCAAAGGACTAGAGAAGCAAAATGACTTGCATAAAATCAAGCTGAGAAACATAACCTGACTTTTCTGGCTTCCAAGCCAGTGCTCAGTACATTACAGTGTGTTTCTCATGTCAGTTTATTAAGCCAAACTCAGTTTAGCATTTCCTTGCTTTTCCGATAAGCTTGGGGACATACTAGTATGAACTCTGTACAGTAAAACACTGATTCACTGTCCAGTGTTATAGAGGCTTCATGAAACTTTGCCTTTCATTTTCAGTAGTAATCCTCCAGCTTCTCTGTGGGCTGTTGCCCTTTGCCATATACAGTTACCTCTTGGAACTTATTTTTAGTGACTTCATAGGTTGCTGCAGCAACTGAACAACTGTTGTTTTAACAGCAGCCAGAAATCCTGAGTCAAACTACCCACATTCCTGGTTTCCTTCGTCATGGTTAACACTTTCATTGCCAGCCCCTGCATACATTTCTGCAGCATCACCATCAGCATCTCCAGCCCCTGTCTGTCACTGCAGTGTTTGGCACTCACTGGCTTTAGCAGATCAGATGTTTGGTCTTGGGAACATTGTATGTGTCACAGTCATCTAATTCCTATAAAGCCTCTCTTAATGTGGAGGAAGATAAATTGCTTTTATGCTTTTACTGTGGGTTGTTTGGGGTGTTTTTTTTTGACTAAGAAAATAGAAGGAAATGTGCCCATCAGAGCCTGTTTTAAGGTGGAATTGACCTGTAAATATGTTAGATAACTCTAACCTGTCTTTTCTTCTGAGTCTAGGCAAATCTATATGGCAAAGAAAATTGTGTTTTGCTAATGTAG
>NW_008682355.1:10873-13677 GCF_000695815.1 Acanthisitta chloris
TGAAAGAAGCATAAAATTGCCGAAGTGATGAGTCATGGGAAGTGTGAAATGTACAGGTGATACCTAAAACACCTGCTCTGATAATTTTGACATAACTGTCCAGCAGATGTGTTTATACCCCAGTCCTAAATGGCTTTCAGCTCCTCCCTATGGAGTCAGAAGCTTTGGCTAATCACAGTCCTCCAGCTTTACTTTTGACAGCTTTGATGTTGCAGCTGTATGTTATCAGTGCAGAACACCCGTTGCTCCCCAAAGCGGAAATGATGAAACTGGTAACTCACCAGAAGTGAACACAAACCCACCAAAGCTACTGTACTGGTTAGAACATTCCCTTCCATGTGGGAAGAATCTGCTGTAGAATTTCTAGGCTCTTGTACCAGTGTTGGCTTCTTGGAATTATGGAAGCCATTGGAGAGTCACTGCAAGAAAGGAGGAGGGCTGAGGACCAGAGGGGGCAAACAGAGATGTCATTACAAGAAACCAAAGTGTCACAAAGGACTTTCCTAGTCCTTTGTTGTAAAATGTTGTGCTGATTTCCAATTGAACATTAACTATGAATAGTTATTTTAACACTGTAAGTTTCTTCCTAGCCAGTGTTTGATGGTAGAAGTAATACTTTCCTTCAGTTTTCATTTGGAAAAGACAGACCTTGCAAATCCTGGCTGTAACAGTTCCCTCATATCACACTGCAACACACCAGTACCACTCCTTTATGAGGAGGAAACTGATGAATATTTGCTTGCTAATATTTTCTTTCATATTTTTCTTTTCATTATAAAGCATCTTAAGCAGAGAAACTGTGGTTGCTCCATCCCTGGGAGTGTTCCAGGCTGGGTTGGATGGGGCTTGGAGCAGCCTGGGCTGGTGGAAGGTGTCCCTGCCCATGGCAGGGGGTGGAATGAGATTAGCTTTAAGGTCCCTCCAACCCAAACTAGGCTGTGATTCTGTGATCTCCATGTGCTTCTCTGAGAAAGCTTTACTGAACAGTGGTTGTTTTTTGTGTGGCTTTGTTTTTTCCTAACTCTGTTATAAGATCACCATTCTGGAAAGCATTGCAAGCCTGTTTGGTTCCATAGTGGAAATCAGGGGATCTTGTCCATGTCAAGAACAAATACATTGGCTGACATGGTAGATTTGATCTCAAACTGCTCTGGTTCTGCTGCTGTCACCTGCTGTGAGGTTATTGCACTGTTCTCATGAACTGGACTCTGCCAACTATGAGTCTGGAAGATGCTAGAGACTCCTCATTCCCAGTAATCAAAGTATGGGGTGTGAAAACCACTCAGGATCTGACCCAACTGCAGGATAATTGTTTCAGTTTCTAAGACTTATAAATGTTAAATATTATGCTTATCCTTCCCAGCATTTTAATGGGATGCCTTTTTGTGTGTTTTGCAGAGCTTTGTTAGAAGGGGAGAGCAACCAGTGGATTATTACATGGAGAGAACAGCACGGAGGGAAATTGCCTCAAGGTAAAATATGCATATTAAAAATTAATTTAGAATGAAATTAAATACAACTGGAAATGGCTGTGTTGTAGTATTCCTGCAGAATACTTTTTATGAGTGTATTGCAAAGTGAGTGTTGAATTAGTTTAGAGTGTTAATATTTTAAATCCACATATTGCTATTCTATTTATAAAATCATAGCTGCAGTGGAGGAAGTAAGCAGGGAGTGATGTTTCATAGCTCTAAAGAACTTTTGGATGCCCACAGGTCTTAAGAGAGTTTTGAAGTATAAAGCAAGAGGTATGTAACAAAACATGTAGTTAAACCCATGGAATTCATCATCCTGAGGCATTGTGAATGTTAAAAAGTTTACATGGGTTTAAAGAGATATTTTAGCAGAGTAATGAAAGACAAATCAAAGACTTACTAAACATAAAGATACCATTTCTATCTTAGGAGCTGCAAATCTCTGGAGGCTGTGAGAGTATACAAGGGAAGTATCACTATTTACTTGGCCTGTTCTTATACTCTTCCCTGTGTATCTACTCCTGGTCACTGTATGCAGGATTCTAGACAAGATGGACCTTAGATGTGACTGCTATGGCCATTGTTTTCAACAACAGAGTTAGTCTTGATGATAGTCCTGATTTTAACAAGATGTGGTCATAAAATCCTGAGAGTAGCATAGATACCATTCCTAGAAGTGATTTTAAGGCTGTGTCTGCAGTAGTAAATGAAAATAACTGGGGCCTAGGCTGAAATGCTCACATAGCTTTGCCTATGTGTTGAATTGTTAGCACTGTCCCTGGCACAGTTTGGTCTGGTCTAGCCAGTACTTCACAGGCAATACTGAGGCTATTCAGTGGTTATCACAGAGCAGGGAGTGCTACCAAATCAGGGGAGGTGTGGGGAGCTTTTTAGGAGTGGGAGACTTGAGTGGTTCAGTACTGGTTGGTCTTAGTCAGACATTCGTGCTACATATTATTAACTTATATTGATAAAATCTAAAATGTACTTTATTTCTCTCCTTTGTTGTACCTTGTGGCTAGGACAGGTTCTATTTGTGTTTGCAGTTTCCAGTATGTGGTGGCAGGTATAGGAACTGAACAAATTGAGGCCACTGAGACTCATGAAGCAAAAACCCAGCCCAGGTTACTAGAGTACATTATTGAATAGGAAGTTGTAGAGGAACATCAGGATAAATACCAAAGGTGTAATTCTGAAGTAAATGTCATAACACCCAGTAGTTCACAACAGGTAAAATTAGCAAGATCTTCAACTTAGTAAAAAGCTTTGCTTTCAGTTTTAGTGTAATTTATGCATAGACTTAATTAGAATGCAAAACCTACAGGAATG
>NW_008682355.1:13699-35054 GCF_000695815.1 Acanthisitta chloris
AAATTGTTTCGTTCAAAGAATGTAGGACAAATGTTCTTAGTTCATGCTCTCTTATACATTATTTCAGCTACAAGCCATTATCTTAATGTTTGGGCTGTGCTCTTTTTGCAGATATTATAAATGCTTCATATAACTACACTGATATTTACTCTACTTATGAAGAAAGAAATAGAAATAAAGCTTCACCAGCTCCCAGGATCACTGACACCAGGCACAGGATGCCAGTGACACACACGAGCAGCTCTGCACGTTACTCGGCTCACTCCACACAGGCTGGATCTGGTGGAAGAACCTTTGGAAGAGATGTACTTGGTTCCACTTATCGCCCTTCAACAACTGTTACAAAGGATGAAAGGATTGTAACAGACCACAAGGAAATGAGAACATTCACTCCTGCCTATAGTAGCTGGAAAAGCACTGAAATGCAGCAAAAGACAGTTCCAGAAAGAAAGAAAACAGAAGTTACAACTTCATCCACAGTATCTTTTTCCAAAGAATCAGCACGTGCTGAAAGATCAGACAAGAGTCACAAGTCTGATGCTGAAGGTACAAGAACAAAACCAAACCTCACTAGATTTCCAGCTTATGAGCTGATTACCAATGCAAAACCATCTAGATATGAAGAAACTATAACTGAAACTCGGACCACACTGAAAGAAAGAAGAGGAGGCAGCAAACCAACTGAAGAGAAAACATCTCTGCTGAAAGAAAAAGATAAGCTGGAGAAACAAACAAAGGATGAGAAAAAGCAAACAGATGAGAAAACTCTTATAGAAGATAGAAGTGCTGATTTTGGAAGGAAGACTGAGCAGAAAACATATATCCGTGAGGAGGTTAACCAGAAATTAACAGGGAGTGATATTTCTAATGCAAGAACTTTGAAAAGTGAATCAACCAAAAGAGGTACAAATGTGACCTCAGAATCAAGAAGCAAAGAGGTCATTGAGATACCCATCAGCATTGAAGGGGCTGCTCCCGACAAAGGATCTCGGAGAAATAAAGATATAAGGGTACAAGGTGTTAAAACTTACTTAGGAAGTGAAACAGATGACTATGTAACTAAATCTGCTGAAACTCACCAAGTGAGGATTTCAGAAGCAGAATCCAGTCTGGAAGAACAAATCAGCGATGGAACTCATCAAATGGGAACTCTGCCAACGGAAAATATAGCAGAGAATATTGTTGCTGACATTCTTAAAACTTTTACACAGTCCTCTAGTTCACAAATGTCAACAGACTCCAAAGTGACCTATTTTAATAAGGAAGAACAGCCAGATGAAGGGAAAATAAAGACCAAGATCACAGTGCAGTCTCAAGTTCAAGAAGACATAGATATTTCTGATGAAGGTGACTTAGGACGTCTCTCAAACCAGGATGTTAGAAAGGTGATTCGAGAGGGTGTTGAGGGAGCTCCTTCCAGAGAGGAGATAGAAGATATAGTACATCACGGCCTGAAAGGAAGTGAGGGCGGAAAGAATGTGTCTGTTAATGTTGAGATTGTAGAGGAAACACTAGATTATGCCACTGATGAGTTTTCAACACCTTTTGAAGTAGAAGAAGTGGAGGACTCGTTCCCTGAGAGAGAGAGACGTTATGGTGAGGAGGAGCAAAACATCACATTGACCTATGAAGATGTTAAGAAGAAGAAACCACGCCATGAGAGCTTCACTCGTGTGGAAGAAGTAACTGAGGAAGATGATTCACCTATTGAACAAAAATATTTTGTATCTGTTCCTGATGATCATCCCATTATTAATGAGAAAGATGATGACTCAGTATATGGGCAAATTCATATCGAAGAAGAATCAACTATTAAATATTCTTGGCAAGATGAATTTTTGCAAGGCACACAGAGTAAGAAAGATGAAGGTGTGAGCTCTCCAGAAGAAACCTACAAAGTGGTAGGGGAGGAAGCAAGTGCTCATATTTTAAAAGAGCATCCTGAAGCTGAAACGTCCCATGTTGAATCCATGGTGATTGAAAAAGAAATTAAAATTCCCCATGAATTTCAGACTTCCATAAAAGGGCTTTTGTCCAAGGAAACGAAGGACCCTAAACATCAATTGAAGGAAGCTTTGGAGCAGTTGGAGGGCAGTCTCCCAGAGAGTGTGAAAGAGGAGCTGTTTGCATTAACAAAAGAAAACAAAGTTGATGCTAGTAACCTAGAATTTGATATCAAAAAAGTTGATCAGAAGGAGGAAGGTGGCTCAGTGACCATCGTTGCTGAAGTCAATCTGTCTCAGACCCTTAATACGGATGAATTCGATGTGGCTCAGCTTGGTGAAGTACTCACGAGTGAGAAGGAAAAGGCAGCATTGCATACCCTGAAAAAAGGGAGCTCAGAGAGAGTTGTTGATGGTAGAAGCAATATAGAAGTAGATGTTTCTTCTCACACTCCTTTGGCTGATCAAGAAATCTATCAGTCATCCACAACGAGGCGGAGTGGTGGCACAGGGTATCATACCACGGAAAGAGTCATCTATGACGGTTCAGTTTTGGAAAGTGCAGATTTTGGAGAAGTCTCTCACTCACCAGAATCAACTGATGAGACCAAGTCCACGAGGCGTATTAGGATTGGCCCAGCAGAAGTTCAGAGGTTTGAGCAGGTCATGTATGAAGGACCTGGTTCTGAAACGCTGGAGCTCAATGCTGCAGAAGATCTTGTTCACACGGAAGGATCATCAGGTTTTAGCCAATCTGTGAAGCATTTTAAACTGGGCCCTAAGGAAATCCAAACCACAGAACAAGTGTTTTATACAGGCCCTATTACTACAGTTGTAGAAGAGATTGATTCTGGGAATCTGTCTCAGAAGATTTCAACAGACTTCAGCAGGTCCACAAGACGTGTCACAGTAGGAGCAAGGCAAGTAACTGAAGACTCTTTTGAAGAGCCTGTATCAGACTCTCTGGCACTCAACAGCTCAGATAACCTTTCTCAGACAGAAGGGTCTGTGGATGTCAGCAGATCAGTAAGGCACTTCAGGTTAGGTCCAAAAGAGGTTCATACTGAGCATGTTATCTTTGAAGGGCCCATCTCCGGTAAAGTGGAGGTCAGTGGCACTAGAGACTTCTCACAGGCAGAAAGTTCAGTCAGACACATTCAGTTGGGTCCCCAAGAGTTTATGACAGCTGAAAAGATCATCTACCAGGGGCCCATCTCTGAGCACACAGAAATCAGTGAACTGGAAGACCAGAGTCTTTCAGGAGGCTCAAGATCTTTCAGGCATGTTAAAATAACTCCTGGAGAAACTCATGCTGAGCAAATCATCTTTACAAGACCCATTTCTGGAACACTGGAAGATCTTTCACAAACAGAAGAGTCATCTGAGAGCAACAGGTCTGTAAAGCATATTAAAGTAGGATCCAAGGAAACATCTTACACTTTTCAAATGGATGTTTCCAATATGGGTGGAATATCTGCAGTAAAAAGTGGAGAACAGCAAGCAGCAATGCTGATGTCCAGTAACCAAGACCCTTCTGTTAGTCACTCACAGGTCAGAGTTGATCAGATTGCAGATGAAAATACAGGAAGTGTCTATGTTCACTCCAGTTTTTCCCAAGACCATGGTGGAAAGGTGATGGAACAGTCGTTTGATAGAACTGTGCAGTTGCAGAGAACGGTCAACCAAGGGTCAGTTGTGTCTGATGAAAAGAAAGTTGCTCTTCTCTATCTGGACCATGAGGAGGAAGATGATGATGAGAATGGAGACTGGTTCTGAAAGGACTTTTCACTGAAGCCTACTTAGCAATTTGTTTATACATATTTTTATTCTCCTTTTTTTTTTTAAGAGAAAAAAAGGGATGGGGAAACACTCAGACTATTTAGGTGATAATAGTGGACTGAGAAGTCTTGAATCTAGGCCTCTATTCAGCACACTTTTTATTTTATTGGAAACCTTTTTTTTTTTGGAGAGATCATGCTATTATTATTTTTTTTCCTCAGAGATCTCTGTCTCATATTTTGAGATTTTTCCACCCATAGAAACAGCAATTTGCTACTGGGGAGTTCAAAGGATTCTATTTTTTTTGGCTTCTTGTCAATTATTAAGTGTGTGCCTGAATAGAACATTTCAAATTTATTTTTTTCTTAATACTGTATTGTACTTGGTTACTAAAATATTACTATGCAATTCTATTTAAATCTCGAGCTACTAACCACAAATATAACAGAATGTAAGATTAATGAGGGTGGTAGTAGCTGATTTTCAGTTCCATTTCTGTGTACTTATATGCAATACCTAATGAATACATTTCAAGAGACAGTTATTACAGCTATAAAATTAATTACGATTCTGTAGGATCAAACTAGGCATAGCAAGAATTGACAAAAGTGAGATTATTTGTATAGCTTGAATGCATTGCAAAACACAGAGGTAACACTGAGGCAAGAATTTCTCAGTGTTCTCAATGAGAAACAGTGAATTTTCTGGTTACTTGATGCTACATTTAATTTCTCTAAAAAGAAAGCAAATTTAAAGAATAGGCTGGATAGTGTTCCCACTGAAGTAAGGAGAACTTCCAGGCTCAGTGGCTGTGTACATTAGTAACCTCAACTAATTTTGCTAGGTATTGCTAAAGGTAAGTGTGAAGTGTCAAACATGATTACATGATGCCTCGTTAATAACGCAGTGAAATTAGCTCCTGCCTGTACTGTTAGAAAGAAACTTGTACAAATGGCATTGATGACACTTATGATCATTGTGTGTCAGCTCATTCCCAGATAATCCTTAGTTTACAAACCAGGAGATGCCCTTTACAAACACTCCTCCTGCAAGCCCAACCTGAAGTTTGAGTTGGGTTTTTTTCCCTGAATGTAACATGTGCCTCAGGCCAAAGTTGCCTTCTACTTAAATCATTTGAAAATAAGCTAATTTCACTTGGGTTGCACATTGGGTGAATGAAGGACATGATTTAACTTTATAACTCAGTGACTTCAAAGCTCAGCTCAGGAGCCACTGACTGCACTGACCTGTGCTGTGCCACCAGAAGCAAAAATAGCAGCCAAAAGAAAAATCTTTTCACTGGGGTAAGAAATATCATACTGGACACGTATGAGAAGTAACATACACAATGAGAAGCTGCTATTTCTACACACACACACTCACACACACACTCACTCACTCACTCTCCCCCTCTCCCCCCCTCTCTGCAGAGCAGACACACACCTGGGTCCAGGTGGCTGTGCTGTGCCAGCCTGGTGGGTGCTGACTCCCAGTTTTTTTCCCTGTGGTTGTGTAAGCCTAGTATTGTGTGTGCTGATCCATAGTAGAACCAGTTAAACTATCTTAGTCTGGCATGACTAGTCACTTATCAGATTCCTTGATATTAACAGAGCTAGATTTTTCAACTCTGACTGCTGCTTTATACTATGAATGTAAGTGCAAAGCTAAGGAGAAGCTCCATGCTGACTGACATATCCTCTGCTTCACATATGGGACAGTTGAATCCTTGTGTGCCTTAGGAACTGAGTTTGAAACTGTACAAAGCTATTCATGTTCCAAAGATTAACTCGTGGGGTTTGTCTGCGCTGCAAAATATTCTGAATGTTTTCCTCATTCTGTGTGAAATCATCAGTTGAATTTGGAAGTGCCACCAACAGCTGGAAAATGAATAGGCAACTTGAGTCGTGCAGAAGCACTAAGGGCATATATCTAAGCTTATTTATACTGTTCACTGTGCAACAGATAATGTTTGAGTCAAAATTACTCATGTGCTCAGAAAACAGCTTGTGCTCCCATTTATAAATAGGATGTTGCTGATTGTTACACTTCTAATTTCATCCTATGGTTTTGTTTCCTTGGTTGACCGTATGACGTTAACGATGGTATCACCTCTATGTTTAATAATTGTGTATAAGCCAGAGTTTTCCAGCTAGATGCCTAACTGCAAGCAGTCAGATTCTGTGCTTCAGGTAATAAATAACTGTGTAAAGGAAGAAGTCAGGTCTGTAGTAATCAACAGAGTTTAAAATAAGCAGAGTGATTTTTCCTTGAAGTTTTATTCTAGGCTGAAATTTACCGTTCTCTGTAAAACAAATATAAGAGTACTTGCAGAAAATACATTTAGTAACCAACAGAAAGCTACTTACAAGGTTAGACACATTTATTGATACCTTGTGGGATCTTTGGCAGACAATGCTCCTACTGACAGCAAACCTCTGTTCTGTTTATCTTCACCTGCTCAGAGGAATATAATGTCAGGTGACAGAATAAACTAGTGAGGAGCAAGTGATCTATAGGATACAGGTGGCCTTAGTATTGAAGGATAAAAAAATAAGTTAAAAAATCAGTATTTCCATTGAGGCAGCAACAGCTCTTTAGAAATTCCTTTGCACATCACTGTCAGATGCAGTAGGTTATACCAAGATGTATTTCTCTTTTGGCTGTCTGGAGGGAAAAATTTGTTCTGTATACTTCAGTTTTATTTAGGATCAGGATGTTAATCAATTATTAGAAAGTTAGTTGTAGAGCAGTGGAAGTGTTCATTAGCATGACATGAAAATGTTCCTTAGCATGAATACCTTCAGGCTGTGAGAACAAAGTTATCTCACATTAAAAGGGTTTTAAGTTGTAAAAATGTTTTAAAATTAGGAACCCATTTGCCATTTAGTTCTCATTAAGCTGAGACATTTTGATAGATGGATAACTTTTGGATAATTCTCCCTCCAGACAACACAATGTGGTGAGGTGAACAGTTGCACCCTGCAGGCCCAATGGTTGTGTGTGCAGAACTGGGGCTGGGGGAACATGCATTGCTAGGAAGAGCAAATATAACCTACTCTCTGGTGTACTAACTCCTCCTCTGTGATCACATCCTGCACAAGAATTCTCTCCTGTGGCTGCAAGGATTGGTGATATAACCTCAGTCAGCACTGCACTTCTGAAGCTCACTCATATCAGTTATGCTTTTCATTAACTATAAATAAGGACTTTACTGCTGAGTTTGGATTCAACAAAATGCTTTTAAAATACAATTAGCATTTCAAGGGATAAAACCCGTTGTATGCTGATATAGATCAGAAGTGGGGCACTGTTTTCCAAACATGTTAACCACTGGTCTAGAAAGCAGATAGAGCATAGAACACGAAGAAAGCTGTGCGAGAGATGAGGAGATTGTCTGTAGTGGCTGATGTTTGTGATAGCAGGTGTTCAAAAGATGGTCAGAATGTTGAGCCTGGGGTTGTTGGTGTCAGCTGTGTGAAACTTTGCAGGCAGCTTGTGTTTTGGTCTTTTGCAATGAAACTGCATTTTTGTGGTGGTATAAGCTTTGTGATTTTACACTTTTTCACTCTTGAGTATTAAACAATCAAAATCAATGCAGATGTTTGGCTTTCTTCCTGTCCGGGGTGTTTAAGGCTGCACTGTCAAAGGATTAAGGTCTATAAATATTTTGTTCTAAGGCCTCTCGGAGTGATGAGTTAATTCTGGTTCGAAACATGAACATAATTTTTCATTCCAGCAAAGACATAACTCTTTCCTGTTTATAGAAGAACTAGTGGCAAGACAGGGCATCTTTTTTATTGGAACCACACACAACACAGTTGAACAAGCAGTGGCTCTTGAGTTCAACATCAGGTAGTGGGAGAGGCAGAGTATAAAGCAACACAGAAGGTGGATGGGACTCCTGGAGTTGCCAGCATCATATTATCCTTGGCTTCTGGGATTTGACCAAGGTAAGTCTCAACTTTTACCCTTTTCTAGCAAAGGAAACCATTTTATGTACATTTAGACTTTTAATGGAAAAGGATATATATTTTGTAAACAATACCTTAATATACTGTGAAGTTTATTTTTCTCTTTAGCCACAGACTTTATTTGTGATGAAGAAAATACTGTGCCTTTAACCCAGTTTTCTCTTGATTAAAGAAATGGGTCAGAATGTGAAAGAGTGAGACTTTCTGAAAAGATCCTCTACTTAAAATACACTGAGACAAAACACATAGTTCTCCAGTTCCTGCAAAAGAGGGGAAAATGTATCTGAAGCTACTGACTCAATCACAGCATATTCTGGAGATGGTTAAGTGATCAGCAAAATAGTTTCCACTGAAACTGGCTTCTGTCAGAAAAATAAGTTTTCAGGCTCCATCTCTGAGTGTTGCTGTTAAAGCTCTCAGTGGTGATGATCTGATTTCTCTGAAACTTGATGCATATCTGTGAGCAGTAAGGAATGGGACTCAATACACCAAGATTTCTCCTCAGTTTCCTGGTTTTGACACACGTCAGTTGTGATAACTTTTTTAAGATGCAATGACACTGGGGTTTTTTTTCAATGTTAAATTCTAGAAAGGAGTGCCCAAAATTAAATTGGAATAAAAGGTGTTTATTCACACTCAACATATTTAACTCGTTTTCAGGTTAAAACTCTTTTTCCTGATTTATCCCTACAACCAAATGTGATAAAATTAACCAGCAATCTGCCTAACGAAGAAGAGGTTTTCTTCAGCTAGGGAAGATTCTGGTTTTTGAAAGTTGTCTCTAGCTGTTGGGTTAGCACACACCACTAGTACTGGGTTTGATTTTCCTTTCCAAATTGCAATGTGAAGGTGGTGTGGCAGGGATTTACAGCTGGAGTCAAACCTACTTGTTAAACTACAGGCTGCTTTTCCAGGTGAGAAAGATAAGAGATGCTGAACCCTAATACAAGGTAGAATTTGCTTCATGTTTTATAACCCTGATAGGAAAAGCAAGTCACATCAACCAAAATGCCTCTGTCAGGCTGAAATTTCTACTTTCCTTTTACTTTCATTTGTTATTCTGCAGTAAAAAAAAATTCCCTTGAATAGACTAGATAATTAAAATCTAGATGTACCTAAGAACTAAGTTGATTTGTAATCCACAAGCAGATGTGGCTGCCTGAATTTTATCTTTATTTAACTTCATTAGTGCTGGATTTCAGTGAGATTTGCTTGGGTTTTTTTACTGAAGGAAATAAAAAGCTGGTGTTAAATATTCTGAAAATACAAAGAGCATGAGAATGGCTCATGTCCATTGATTTTTATCCTGTATTCCTCTGTGTAACCAATCTGTCTTCAAGGAATTTTTTTTCAGTATTTCATGCAAAGAAGGGGCACTGGGTCCTCATGATGGATAGGAGAAATGGATCAAATTGATTCTACTTTGCTAAGAATGAGAGGCCTGTCATGTTAGCCTTATTTCCCCGTGGTGATGTTGTGTTTAGAATGCTACTCAGCAGACTCATGGTGGGTTGATGTTTCAGTGTGTTGGCCTGTCTTATTTGATCTTTGTCAACTTCTTTGTGGCCCTGAAAAACAGGCAGGGAGATACAGGTTATTATTTATTATCAGCTCAACTTTGTTTGCCATTGTAATTTTGTGCTGCAGAGAGTGTGCGACTGCAAGGTACCCAGGTATTTCATGCAGCTTTGTAAAAAGGCCAACTCCCTTTGGAATTGGAAACTTCTGCTTTTGGTTCATTGATTTTTCTCTTCATTTTGGCTTTACTTTCACTTAAAGCCATTGCATCATCCTGTGATGACACCAAGATGCTGCATGAGCACCTCAGAGTGTAGCTGCTGTTATCACTCAAGCAGAGGAGTTAACCAGGAAAATTACTGCTGGTAATGGTGGCACATAATCAAATCTCTTCAGGCAATGGCTGTTAAATCAGTGACACATCTGACATTTAGTGGAGGAAAAAGCCTGAAGAGTGAGTTAGCAATCTGAGCTGCTGCACTGGGAACTTTCCAACAGTTTGACTCATCTGTCTTTTCCGTCAGGAATTTGTGTGACTCTTGTGCCTAAATATCTCTGAGAAGTGCAAAGGAACAGAGATTCTAACAAGATGCAAGAAGATGCTCAGCCAAGAAGAGATCTAATTAAAACTTTGCTCTGAATATGTCAGTGGTTTCTTGAATTTGCCATCAGTCCTTTTTTCATTGTGGGGCCAAATGAGATTTGGCAGTGAAGGAGGTACAATGTATAACTCTATGATGTACATTTCTTAGACTGGAGTACACTGATAGAGAAAATTCAAATACATCTATTTTGCACTCGTATATACAGATGTAATGAAAAATAGTGTTAGTTTGGGCAATACAGTTAGACTTATTAAGGATACAGTTAATTTCATTAGGTCTCTCCCAGTTGCCCCTGGAGCTGTGCATTGTGGCAGGAGGGGGTTAAGATAACTTGTATTTGCTACCATGTGACTGGGAAGTAAAGTATTTGTTGTAGATGGCTCTGACTATACAGTCTGACCATTGTATAAACACTGGGTGTTCCTTAGCTCTCATCAGTAGTGCAGATCAGGTTCTGCCCAGCAAGAGGGTTTGGTAAGAGCTTGGCTAAAGGCTTATATATTTTATTCCAGGCAAAGGAAATTGCTCTTAAATCAGAGCCCTAGAAATTTGCATCAGAATTTTTAAAAAGAAATTAGTCTAAAATCCTTAAACATCCAAGCAAAGCCAAGAAAAACCACGCTGAAAATGAGCAAGTTACTGGAAATGAATGTTAGAGTGTTGCTTACATGGTGATGTTTTTGTTGTGTTTTTTTCCTTTGAACCTATAACCTGTGTTTTTCTTTTCCCTCATTTGTCATGGAAATTTCACGCAAGCCAAAGAATGTGTAGAGGGAATGAATTATCTGGGGTCAGTATTAGTCCTTAGGGAGATAAGGGTGAGAAAGGCTTTTGAGGCTCAATGTTTTAAGACCCTGTTTATTAAATCTGTAAGTTAAAATGGTAGAAAAAAATATACTTTTCTAGATCAAGTCATGCAGTCAGAAAAAAACCCAAATGTTTTCAGGCACATGGTTCTTTCCTGCCCTTGGGAGACTGATATTATTCTCACTTACATGGTACTTTCCTGGTGATTGCAGCATGTCCTGACTGTTATACCCACAGACAGAGATAATGTGACTATTTAGGCAGAGCCTCATTCAAATCTTCAGAAAATAGTACAAGAAATTGATTTTTAATAACTAGTTTTATGGTTGGTTTTAAATGCAACGATGAGAAGTATTAACCTTTAATTTTGCTGTTATCAGTTAGATACAGCCACCTTTCAAATGCCAGTGATACTTCATACACAGGTATATCTTGTTCCTGCAGTGGGAGGAAGTCTGAATGCTTCCTGCCCACTTGCTCTAAATGTCAAGATTTAATTTCAACACTCAGTATATTTAAAATAAATGGCTTGCATGCATCTCCACAAACTTGAAGTAGCAGTAACTCAGAGATGGACATTAACATGTGATAACTGGCACTGAAAAATCAGGTGGTTTTTCATCATCTGACTGCTCATGGTATAATGTACATCTCAGGATCCTGCAGTGGTTTGGAGAGGGAGAGAAAGCAGGAAGAGGAAAAGGAGGGTCTGGAAACTTGTAACATAAAAATATGCTCCAGGACACCAGAGAACAGACATATCCCCTTCCTTGTGAATCCCCCCCTAATAACATGGTCAGAATCCCAGATGAGGTGAGGAAATAAAAGCTGTAACATTTTCAATTTGTTATTTTAAGCTGCTACTCTATTTCAGCAGTAGGAAGAGGCACATGAACACAGCCCAGGGACTCCAGGTTCCATACAGGGTTAGAATAGAACAGTCTACAATGGCAGATTGTACCCAACACAACTTCAGATAATTGTGAGGTGATGCCTCAACATCAGTCTTTGCTAAACACGTGTGTTTCTTTAAGAAGGGGAGAGTTAAAGTTTAGAATTTCTACAAGCTAACAGCTACTAACATTATAAAGATGCTTTTCTGCTGGGTCAGTTGTGTCTTTGCAGAATTTAGTTATTCCATGAGATCCAAGCTCACTGCACGGTGACTGATGTGGTAGGTTGGATAGCTATAATCTATCCTTTCCTTGTCTGAGGGAGTAATTAGAGATAATGTACAGCATCAGGGGGTATTTTTTTCTGTATTCTGTGGGTATAAAATCAATTTTCTGAAGGCTCTATAGAAACCCTTCAAGCTTTATACAGATTATTGGACAATTTGTATACTGGGAAGGAAAACCAAAAACTTGACGAGGAAGAGGAAAGAAGACCATGACACATTTTTGTACCACTCTCCAAATGAAGCTCGCGAGGAAGAGGAAAGAAGACTATGACACGTTTTTGTACCACTCTCCAAATGAAGCTCTGTGGAACCACTGCAGTGTTTCAGAGCAGGTTCTTTGAGCTGGGCACTGACTAAAGCTGCTCACTGCTAAAGCACCAGCCTCAACTTCCAGCTTGCTTTTTATCCTGAAGAGCCAAAGCATTTGGCACGCTCGAACCTACATCTGGAAAAACTTCCATTGAAATGATTTCCAAAGAGCTATGCTGGAAACTACCCCAGCAGCTGCAGTTATAATGCAGAATGGACAGTTAAAACAGGCCACAAAAAGAGCCTGTGCTAAGAGACTACTGGCCTTGCTTTTTGAGTCCTGAATTGGGCAACTTTTGTGGCATGGACTCAGCTTTGTGTCTTTTTGTTAGCTGTTGCTGCTCAGCGTCGGATTAGTAATTGCACAATTCTCATTGAAAGATCTTTGTCTAAAAATTGGTCAAGTTTAATAAATCTCTTCCAGTTAGAGCAGTAGCAGCACAGTACTGTGTAGAACAGTAGAATGTTCCTGCAGAAGGGAAAGATGAGCTGCTGGGCAATGTAAAGGGGAAAAAAAGATTATATCTGTGTTCTTTGAAAGAATGAATAGAGTCCTAACATCTCTTAGACTGCTCTAGATGCTTTTAAAATAAAGTAAAAGACAGCACTTCCATAAAATCCAACAAACTGCTTTCATTTTTGCCTAGGAATTATTTGTAATGTGCAATTTCTACTTTGCATACTGAATTTACCAAAGAGGGGAGGACTAGCAGGCTAATTGCTTGCTTTTAAAGATAGAAAATAAACAAAATATAAACCATTCTATTAATTCTGTAAAGGGAAATGTAACACCACCCAATTATTCTTTAATAACTAACTGTCTATCTGATTTTGGACTGTGGTTCATGTAAGATTAAATAGCATGGCAATAGGTTAAACTGGTGTCATAAAATCTAAATTGGAGATCTGCTGTTTATTCTTTGTGGCACCAAATATGGCTTTGCTTACTTGTGGCTGAAAATAGATTAATCTCATCTGAAGCTTGGGAATTCACTTGAAGTGTACATTAACAGTAGGGAAAAACAAAAAGCAATAAAACTTGTGCTAACATTCCTGAGTGGATACAGTTCTGTGTCAGAACAAAACCAGAGGGTTCTGTAATAAATGTAGTAATTTCTCTGTTCTGGAAACCAAGGACATGCTCATCTTTGAAATCAGTCCAATTTGCTGCTAAATTAAAGCAAAATTGTTACATGTAAAGCAGTTCCTGGCAGGCTGGTCAATATATTGATGATTTATTGATCCCTTTTATCCTGACACAAATACCTCTCAGCCTGGGGGAGAAGACAAAGCAATGTTTCTCAGCGATCATCTGAACAGAGTATGATTTGCAATGAGTAGCTGATATTTGGGCCCTGGTCCCACATCAATAAAGTAAATAAATAGTAAGTGGGACACAAACTCCACACACAAGGTGATCAAACCCATTACCAGCTAACCTGGTGACTCCTTTTAGGACTTGAGTAAGATTGAAAAGATTGGTTTTGGAAAGGAAACAGAGACAGGTCCTTTTGTCTTGAAACAGAGCAAATATTTTGTGATATCATAAATAAAACACTTCCTGCCAGCAAGAGCTGAGGGGAGGAACCTCCCATTATCAGTGCCTGTGAACCAGCAGCCAAATTCCCAGCAGTGTAGGAGGACTCTGGCAGATGGACCCTGTCACTCGAGGACATTACTGCCCTCAGTTATCTGCCAACAACTATCACTGTATCAAGGACAGCAGAAGGAGACATATGCAACTCCTTCAGCTTCCACAGTTCAGACAGGAGGGTCAGTATCAGCTTAGACTGAGACAGCAATGGTTAAATTTCTATTCCAGCTGGTTATGAGTTCTGGATCTGAGTGGATGAACAGCTTTCTGTGCTGCTCCCATAGGAATCTGGTGTCTCAGCCCTGGACACTGATGTTCTCACTGGTGCCTGCTTGTTGCCACAGTGACTCTCAGCAGGGGAAAGCAGGGAAGGCAGCACAGTGCATTGTGCAGTGTCCCTTAGGGAGAGGAGGACAGGAAAAAAGTTACCTGCAGGTTAAATCAGCTAGCAGAGCTGAAAAATGTAACTTTTTCTGTGAGTTATGGCCTGCAGGTGCCAGTGTCAGCTCCTCCAGCAGAGTCAGCAGCAACTACAAATAAGGGATTTATCTGCACTGCTTGCTTTTGCACTTCCCTGCATCCCTGGCTGACTGGGATGAGCCAAGTTCCTGTTGCTGAGATGAAGAGCCCTGGTTCATTACAGAGTCAGCCAGAATGAAATCTGCCAGGGTATAAAATGCCTATCTGAAAAGCATCTTTAGAACGTTGCCAGCTCTGAAGCTAATGGTTGTACCTGCTTGGGTTTCATGTGTGCTCTATTTGTGTGCCCTTCGAGCCACTCAGGCACTTCCAGGCGCCCTCGAGTCTTGGTTACTTCTGGGCTAAGGTCCCTGTGTGGAGCCATTCCAATTCCTGGCTCTTCTTTCAGCACCACAGTTGCTTCTTGTGAGAGAAACAGTGGCCAAAACATTGAAGAAGTGTTGGTCAGAGAAGAGAGAAATAAATATAAACTCTTACTTGAGCTAATTGGCTTCCATTTTTCTGATGAAAGAAGGTGAAAAAAAATCCTACCTATTACAAAATCCAATTTTTCTCACTATGTGGCCTAATCTTAACTGGTCGTAGGTAAGTACCCAAACTAGATGTGCAGGACAACATCAGGTGTTGCCACTGTAATGTCTTTATTTTAAAACACAGGAGCCATTAGAAAAACTAACAACCAAAAGTTTGCTTTCTGGGATTTAACTAGGATAGGTAATAGTTTCCTGTGTTTCTGCCAACTTCCTTTTGAAAATTGCCTCATCCAAAGCCTTCTGAATAGAGTGCAGAGCTTGCCATTGTCTTCTGAGTTCCAGTTTGGGTCTCTAATTGTTATCCTTAAATGTAATTCAAATGGATTTGCCAGAGTTTTTGTGCTTAAAGCCTTTTGATTCCCTGTGCTAACATTTGCAAAATGCACAATGTGCAGAAATGCAACTAAGGTCTCTATTAGTGACAATAAGAGCAGCAAATTGTGGCTAAGAAAGCAAATGTCTAGTTGGGAAACTTCTCCACAGCAGAAAAACTCTCCCAGTACTCTGAAAATCTGCAGAATGTATCCAAGAGCCTCATCTTGCTCATCAGCACAAGAGATTCCTAACAGCCCCAGTAAATGAGCAAACAAGTACTGAGACACTGCAAATGCAGTTCTTGACACTCATAACCCAATGTCAGTACTAGCTGTGCAATTTAATTCAGTGTGAGGAAAGAGACCAAATTATTACCTATGTTTCTCTTTTTGTCTGTATTTTTCTTCTTGCTGTTCATGGAAACCTCAGTACAAACTTAGAGTATTCTATCGGAACAATCTGGCAAAAAAATTCAGTTCATAGATACCTAAATGCAGTTTCTTGGCTTGTATAATAATTCATCTATTAGTAATTAACTAATATCTCAGCTGAAATACCATTCATGCTGAAAGAGGTTTTTTCCAAATACCTTTTTCAACAAACTCCAGTAATCTATTTTCTAATTTTACTTTGAATTGTTTGCATTTTATTTGAATTTCAATTGAATTGCAAATGTAGACTCGAATTGTTAATTGAAACCTTGTTTACAACCAGCTTTGCTAGGAAGCTGAGACATAATGTAGCTCTTCATAACAGTGAAAAATAAAGCAATTCACTGTTCTTCTGTATAAATGGTATAAATTATCCCTTTCAGTGGACAAAGAAAGTCTAGAGGTTTAGCTTTTAATAATAAATTACAAATAAAGAATAAGAGGAAAAAGAATTCTTTAAGAATTTCTGAGTGTTGAATGAATTCATTAGATCAAGGTGATCATGCAGATTTCATTATTTCTCCTAGAATCTTTTTGTCATATTTCTTCAAAAGGATGGCAAAACACAGAGTAACTGATTTCTTTCTGTTAAGTGACAGAATCCAAGAAATGCCCCATATAAATTCTTTGAGGTTTCTCTCCACAATTGTCACATTAAAGAACATGTTAGAGGATTTTTCCTTTCTGCTGGGTGTTGTCCCTATGCCCTCAGAATTGTGGATGTTGTCTTCTCTGGTATGTTAAACTTCCTTTGCCTTTCAGCAGGCTTAAGACAAGCTTTTCACTTGCTTCCAGGAAAGTTTAAGGGCAGAAGTTAAGTAATGACTGGTCTTTGAAAGAGCTAAATTCTGCTCTTCATTTGCTGAAACACAAAGAAATTATTTGTGCATGAAGCTCTGATAGCCAATCTTTCCAACTGAAAGTGAAGCTAAGCAACATTTAACTTGGTCCTGCTCCAAAGCAAGTCATCAAATGGTTACTGCTTTCTGTGTTCATCTTACTGAGGAGCATTAAATTCTGTCCTTGCCTGATGAGTTACCCCAGATACATAGTCTTGTTTAGAGCATTAGCTCACTTTGTAAACCCTTGGCATTTGGGCCAGTCTGTAACTGGTACCTCAGGGGGAGCTATTTTAATCTTTCTGTCATCACTGCTCACTACCTGGGCAAGCTAAGGAGCTATTTCCCTCGTTTCATTGAGGTGCTGTGGAGGTGGAAGGAAGTTTTCCCCCTGCAGCTCCTGATGGTTATCCTAATTCTGGGCATGGCCACTCAGCCACAGGAGGAAGGAGTTAGTGGCTGTTCTGATACACTCTGTGACATCTGTTTGTACATACAAATATATACATCAGAAGTGCCTTTCTAGTCTGTTGTACCCAAGCAGATGCTATTTTAGGCTGACATTTTCCAACCAGGCCTGAGGGAGTTAGATGTCTAAATTAAATTCAGTTTGACAGATCTGGACATTGAACATCTCTGAAATAAAACTCTAGTGATAAGAGAGTGAGGCTGTGCTGAAACAACATTATTAGCTCTTCAGTAATGCAAAAAATATACATCTACATTAAGTTTTTCACCAAAATGGCCATATAATTGAATTATGAATGAAAATATAAGACTTGAAGCCTGGGATAGTATTTTATTAAATGAACATGCAAGATATACATACACTGAAAGTGATGTTGCCATAGTGTTAAAACCACTTAGCTGTTTTAATTTGGAGAATATATTAGCACTTCCTGTGAAAATGTTATACTCTTCTTGATTTAAATATGTGTGTATTCTGCTAAGTGACAAGCAAATAATTCATTGTAACTGGTTCTCTTGTGGAAAAGAATTGTTTCTAAATTGTCATATCAAAGGTGTCATAAAACTGTAATACCTTAATTTATAGAACACATTTTAAGGAAAGTAGTTATGTGTTTTGCATAGAGTAAGGAATGACATATCTAAGCATGAAATATAAACCCAGAAAGTTTTCAGCAAATAGAACTGATTCCAAAGGAACTGTGACCATGGCCCAAATCTGCTATGGAAATTCAGTACAATTGGACTTGTACTGGACAGGGACAAGCTGGGGAAGAACAGCAGAGTTAAAGAACTGAGTCTCTGCCTGGTGCCTGCTGTGTTCTGCAGACTCTGTATTCAAATGCTCTCTAAAGAGCACAGCCTGGAAGGAGCTCAAGCATTGAAAAGCCAAGAGGGAAACAATTCCTAACAAGGCTGCCTGTGTGCAGCTCTGTTGCTGGTATCTCCCTTGCAAGGTTTACACTGAAGTATTCTTTGCCTCACAAGCTACTTTAGATTAGTGTCATTTATGGGAAGAGCTATAAACAAAAGGGAAATGTCTTGAATGCTTTTCAGTGCTGGGGAGAAGTGTAATTACAGAAGTCTGACACCAGCTGACAGTGGCCACCCTGGTAAGACCAGCCTGACTCAGGTTATCAGCATTTTGCCACCCAGTGTAGTAGAAAATCATAGAATCATAGAATTTAAGGGTTGGAATGGACCATACAGATTATCTAGTCCCAACCCCCTACCCTGGGCAGGGACACCTCACTAGACAAAGATGCTCAAGGTCTTATCCAGCCTGGCACACCAGCTGACAGTGGCCACCCTGGTAAGACCAGCCTGACTCAGGTTATCAGCATTTTGCCACCCAGTGTAGTAGAAAATCATAGAATCATAGAATTTAAGGGTTGGAATGGACCATACAGATTATCTAGTCCCAACCCCCTACCCTGGGCAGGGACACCTCACTAGACAAAGATGCTCAAGGTCTTATCCAGCCTGGCCTTGAACTGAACACCCACACAATCTTTTCTCTTCTCCAGGCTGAACAGCCCCAACTCCCTCAGCCTGTCCTCACAGGGAGGTGCTCCAGTCCTATTATAAACTTCATGGCCTACTCTAGCCTTGCTCCAACAGTTCTGTGTCCTCATTATGTTGAGGAAACCAGAACTGTGTGCAGTATTCCAGGTGGGTCTCACAAGGGCAGAGTAGAGGGGAAGAATCACCTCCTTTAACCTGCTGCCCACACTCCTTTGGATGCAGCCTGGGATTCCATTGGCTCTCTGGGCTGAGCTCACATCGAGCTCATGATGAGTTTCTCATCCACTGTCACTCCCAAGTCTTTATCCTCATTGCTGGTCTCAATGACTTCCCCACCCAACCTGTAGCTGTGCCTGGGATTGCCACAGCCTGGATGTAGGACCTTGCACTTCATTTTGTTAAACTTCATGAAGTTTAAAATAACTGCAAGACTGTAATCCATTGACTACCCCTCACCAAACTGATTGTGCATCCAGTTGAAATGAAAAATGCACCAAAATTTGTCTGGTATAGCTGTTTCTGCAGTCTTCTAAATCAGAATGAGCAGTTACCCAACACAGCCTGTAAAACTTGGAACTGGGAGATAATGTCCTCATATTCTAAAGACTTTGGGAAGATGACTATTTGCAGTCTGTGTGCCTTTGAGTATCAGGAAGGCTAATGAAAACAGTCATAGTGAGGACACAAGAACCTTGATAAGTGACCTCAGAATGGACACCTATTCTCTTCTTTTGAAATGAACTGAAATTTAGGGTGGGTGAAGTTGCCAACATACTCTACCTAAATGTGCTCTATCAATTTGCTTCAGTGCAGTTCAATTACCATTTCATAAGCCCTGAATGTTCTACACACTGGTTTACCTGTGTGATCCTCTCTCATCAACAGCCAGGACATTCCTTTTAATGTCAACTACAACAAACTTCTGGAATTGATGCTAAAAGTCTCTGCAGAAAGTTGTCACCTTTGGGAATGATGGTCTAAAACATTCTTAATTTTCTCATCCTCTTTCTTTAATCAGCCTAACAACACAAGGATGATCTGATTGTATGAACTTTTCTGGCTGGAAGAAGAGCAGTGGCTTTTCTTACCCTTTTAAGGAAGTTCTCCTTGTGGTCTCCAAGATTTGTAAATAGCTCCAGGAAATTAAAGCACTTAAGACTTTTAATTGGTCAGTTTACATGTACAGTCGCAGTTTGCTGGGAAAAGAGCTGACTAGTAATCTGTAGCTAGAATTGATATGGTATTGCAGTCATCAACTATTTCTAACCCTATCACTTGCACTGGTGAATTTGGGTTTGGATTATTTGCCACGTTACAATGTCTATCACTGTTGTCCCACTGGAGATTCAGTGCAGCTGTACAGACCCAGCAGTGATCCAATTCAAACCCAGGGTTTATCCATAGTGACAGGTTTGCCTGGAGCCCAAACTGATCACCACACTGACTTTATGTGATCTCCTCTCTGCCTCTCCAGGGAGAGTTAGACGTGGAGAAGGATTTGTATTTAAACCCTACACCTGAGGGTTGTGTGGATGCCAATAGCTAGAGCCACACAGAACTGTCAGCAAGAGACTTTTCTGAGTATAACACTGAGAGTTCCAATGGTAGATGTGTCCAGAGCTGCAAACTTGCTGTACAGATCTATAGGAAAGCTCTAGTCTGCAATAGAAGATTGGGTAGGAAAAATGAGGACAAAGATATTATTTTTCCATTCACCATGAGCTTGGGGCTGAATCAAACCTGTAGTATCCTGACATGATCAAAGCTCTTTTCTCTGCTACAATGCTCAGCAAAAATCAAGAATTTTTTGCTTGGAAGTAGTTGTGGTTGTGTTTGAATTTCTTGAACCAAGAAAGTAAATTTAATAATCTAACTTCTAAGTCAAAATAAGGAGGCAAATACACAGAGAAGCACAAGGGATATAAAATGGTTTATTGGCTAAAATCCTGATAGGGTTCGTGTAAACTTAGATATGAGAGTAAATGTGCTTTTCTGATTAGTACATATTTCTGTAATTTCACTGGACTTTAAGCCTTTTAAGGATAACTTATCTCTTCATTGAGTGATGGGAAAGAAGAAAAGTCCAAGGGAAATGAAAACAGTGTGGAACATGGCTAAGTGTCATGAGCAAAATGCTAGAGGTTTGCTTATGTCTATCACGTGGGTTGGGAAAGTCAAATACTGCTGAAAAGGGATTTTATTTCCCTTCCATTTGTTTTCCTTTTATAAACTTGCCATCCACAAATCTTGCATGGCCTTCCTGTCTCTGGTCACTGGAAATAGCCTTTTAAAATATGCATGAAACTATTTTGCTAGCAGCACTTTTATAAACTACCGAAATACTGAGCATAAATCATTGTGTTGAAATGTTTTCTCCCCACACATCTCATTTAACTGATCTGCTTGACCTGGTTCCCTGGTGCAGGTAGGGAGGTTAAAGGATAGGGGTCTGTCTTCATCTCAGAGTGACTCTGTCTGCATCAAATGTATTAGAAACACTAGAAATGTTCTTAAATCCTTTACCTAGTTGTGCAAATTTCCTGTTTTAACTTCCTTCTTCCTTGAAACCAATTCCCAGAAACAAGCATAGTTTCTTGCTTGCCCTAACACTCTCTGAAATTTGAACTTCCCAAGATGAGTCTGTACAACCCCTTGGACATTTCATAATGTTGCAGTTAGAGCTGTAATGTGGACTGCAACATTGTGAAGCAAATTGCAGAGTTCTCCTCATTGAGCTGAATTTCAGTTTTACCAAGTAATGTCTCTTTTATGGTCAAAAGGATCCTCCCCTACTCTAGCTTTGTATGAATGAAAGCATAGAGGAATTCTATCAGCTTTTGATGTGTGTTGCAATGCTCTTCTTGCAATATTTCACTTTGCTGAGCTCTGTGCCACAGACAGAATTTAACAAGGAAAGATTAAACTGAAAAATCCCAAGAAAATAATATGAATCAAATAGGACAACAAGCAGGAATTAAATTAAGTGTTTTACAACAAATGCTCGTTGCCAGTTCTCTGAAAGATGCTGCTTCTGTCTGAACATCATGGCATGACTTCTA
>NW_008682355.1:35073-44558 GCF_000695815.1 Acanthisitta chloris
TTCACCTTCTATGAGTTTTGGACTCTTTTCCTATCAGCTCTTGAACAAACTCAAACACTTTATGACAGCAGCAGAGGTCACAACAGAGAGTCTTCTAAGCACTTATGTTGTGATGCTTTTATCTACTTAACTTTGCTCCTTTCCCTCTTTGCTGTTCACTTTCCATGCTGCTGTTGTGCATTGATCCTTGACTTTGTCTTTCAGCCAGGAAAAGTATCTTTAGTAGTTGTTTCATGTTGTTTCAGTACAGTCCTTCCCCTGAGGAACTGAAGGATATTTTTTTCAAACACCAAGGATTTGCCATTCACCCTGAATTGCTTTGGAAGTCACATGTGTGTGGTGAAGAGGTCAGCGAGGAAACACCTGCAAATGGAATTGGGAAAAATTTATTTGTTTCACTGCCACAGCTTTCCCTGCATCAAGGATGGCCAAAGTCACCGAGGGCTGAGCTCTCTCATCAGCAAAATAAAACATATCCTGTCATCAGCCTATACAGACTTGACACATGCTGCTAAAGGCTGGCATAGTGTACCACATAAATCTTCCATGGAACTGAGCTTCTCCATCTCATCCATTTCCTCTCTTACTCCACTTATTGAAGGGTATATTAAGACTGTTTAGACTGATTTTTAAAACATAAAGTAGAGGCCAAACCACGGTGCATTTATCCACTTGGTTTTCCAGATCCAGACTGATCCATTTCCCAAGCCACTGACTAGCTCAAGCTAGAATAATGAAATTCTTTCAAATATAAAAAGAAATAAAAATCACAGCTACGTGGATTTAACAGATATGGGATAAACCACCAACAAAATCCAAAGCAAAACACAGTTAATCTAAGCATTCTTCATTTTCCAGCTGTTCCATCCTTCCCTCTACTTTCCAGTACATTGTTAGAGATGTTAAAACATCTCTCACATTTTATTTCAGAGTAAAATCTGGGAAGGTCAGGATTGACATGACAGATCAGTCACCTCTGAGGACAGGATATACATAAAGAATGCCCATTTTTCAAAAACATGAACCACGTGTAACGGTTTTGGTATAAATTTCTCCTTTGATTTTAGATGTTTTTTGAACATCTTAATAAAATTAAATGTCAAATACTAGGTTTTATTTTTTTTCCCACTGATAACAGTGTGCTAAGTATTTCTATCCATAGACCTGGAACTGGATGGCAGCATTGGAACACTGACAGGGATGTATTCTCTAGCAGGCAGATTTTGTAAGTGTTTTGGATGTGGCTGCTTGTCTGCTTTCTATTTTATGAAAGAAACACATATTAGTTTCAGGATCATAGTGAAGCTGTAGCTGTGCTTCTTTGGCTATCTGTATTGGTAGGGCTATCTCTAATTTGTAGCTCTGTGTGTCTCTGGGTTACTGCTATAAAGGTGCCATCAGTCACTAGAAGAGAGCTGTTCTAAGTATATAATGTGCATTTAAGAGCCTTGAACTCACTGAGCATGACTTCACTGCTAAAAGCACTAGGTCACTAAAAGAGTTTAATAGACCTAATTACTTCACTGTCCCAGAATTATGGGGTTTTAATCTCTGGAAGAGAGTACAAGGCACATGACTCTTTTTCCAATGCCTTTGGTAAAAAAATGACAAATAGTTTCAGTGTGAGGCTCTGGTTATGGACAGATGAAGTTACCCTGAGTTCCCATTTCTGATTTTGAATGAAGGCTGAATTAGCTCCTTTTGTCAGACAGAACATTTTACCCCTCTACAGACATATGGTCTGGAATAGTTCCCTAGGAGCAGAGCTGGTGCCAAAACACTCCTTACATCAGGGAAAATGGGAGCTGGTAACTAATATCATGCCATGACTGGAGAGGATTTTATCAGTGTTGTGTTGCAAATATGGCAAAACCAGGAAGGAGCTAAGGACTCTGAAAAAAAGCACCCACACTAAGCAGTCACTGCTGAATGTTAATTGAGCACTACCTAGGAGCCTCCTCAGCCCAGGTATGTCTTGACTTTGGTTACCTGTTTTAGCTCAGATTTTGACTCTTAGATGTCTTAGTAACAAAGTCCTCAAAAATTCACATGAAGAATTTCTGAGATGATACACAAAGCATAACAAGACAAGATCAACAGAGATCTTTCACTTTTCTGATTTGCTTTTGAAAACCTAAACTTCTGCATTTGACAGGAAGAGTCTCTGTTGAGTGTCTCCCAAACAGGAGGCTCATCCTGGCATATATTGAAGCTATTCCTAGTGTGTTCAGTACAAAGAAAGGTTAGACCCCAGCTGTAACCAGATGGATGCTTTACATGAAGAGGAGAAACCCTGTGAGCTCTCTGAAAGCAAATCTCCCACTGGTCTCAGGAACAGAAGATTTCTATATCTGACTTGACTCTAACAGGTTCCACAATATGCTTGCATAAATCAAAGAGCTGTGTATACACCACACTTCCCCCCTCACTATTTATATTCACTTAGGATGAAAAATAGCTCACCACCTGCCTCGTTTCTATCATAATGTAACAGGTCACAGAGTTAACACCCTTCGGGTATGAATGGTGGAATGAAATTCCAAAACTGGTCACTCTTACACAACCAAGAGGTTTGGCACTTGGAACTTCTCCAGAAGGAATGCAAACAACTCATCGATATATGAAAAGATGTTATTTCCAGTATGTGCATTGTCACTAAAACCCAAATGTATCATACTTCCATTTCAAGCTTACACGTGCTAAAATTATGGGACTGTGTGGATGAGAGTATAAGGATTGAATATTTTATTGAAGTTTTAAAGTAAACCTACGGGTTCAGTGGAGCTTTGCTGACAGGATGGAGTCTCTCTACACAATATGACTTTGTTTTGACACTAGAAGAGCAAGAGACTTCCCTCTCAGAAAAATAAACATCTAAGAGAGGAGAAAGAAAATGACATTAGGTAGCAACAGACACAGATTAAAGAATTGGAATCAGTTTGGTATCTGGAAGTAAAAACAACTACAGAATAAGCTTAAAACTATTGTTTTCTGGTGAATGAATAACAACTTTTGGTCTAATTAGATTCAGTGAATCATTAGAAATACTCAGGAATCTTTTGACAATTGTTGCAAACTCAGCAGATCTGTCAGCTGAACTGAAGGGAAATGCAGTGAAGATGAAAAGAAAGCAAACCTCAGGCCAGGCAGAAGGATGGAGAAAAAACCACCACAGAGCTTCAACGGCAGCAGAGGGTGGTAGTAAAAAATAATAGTATTGAGGTCATATAAAAATAGACCCAAGAACATTTGATGCTGTTTGCTGCCTGAAATTAATAAGCATCCGTGTGCTGCCTAAATTTGCTATCTAAGTTTCACTTCCTTTTTAGTTTAAAGTGAAGTAAAACTGGAGAGAATATTCTAAGTGACTTTAATTGAACCAAATCACTCAACTTTGAGGAGTTTCATAAAGCGAATTCCAAATGATAAACAAAATTTTATGCATCAATGCCTTTGTGACATACAGCAGTGTTGGTAAAGTGAAAAATAATACTTGGTTAATTCAAATTAATTTGAAAGCCTTGATTATCTTGTACTAAGAGGTAACACAAAATATCTCCATGCAGCTCCAGCCCCTGTAGCAGTCTTTAAAGGACTAACAACTGAAAAGCCATGGAAAACTGGTTTGTTACCTTTGCAGTGATCCCAGATTGAGATTTCCTGATGGAGCAGAGGCAGAAATGTTGATTCTGCCTATTGTTATATTTGCTTAACGCATTAACAGAGGAATTTGGTTTCTGGGGCAGTCAGTGAGGCATTGTTCTTTTTCCAATTGAGATTAATTAGATCAGTGGGAATTTAGAATGAGCAGAAACTGCATGATCAGGGACAAAATCCACTGCTTGCTTATTCTGTGCTAGGGTTGTTCCATTCAAAATGCAATTTGTCCAAATTACTGGTGCTTTCCATTACTTCTTAGGAAATCTATTACACGACGTAATCGATGTGATTCCCAGGAAATTTCCCTCAAAAAACGAGTTCAGCCCAAATTGGCAATAAACTGTTTTAAAAGCTTCTATTTTGAGCAGTGCTGATGTGAACCATATCAGGCAGTACAAGTAACTTTGAAATGAGCTTTTCCTTTAGCTTTCCTGTGCCATTGCACGAGGAGTCAGGGCAAGTTTAACAAGCACAGTGAGAAATAAACTGTAAATAAAAAGACTTAAGCCAAAGGTGGACGATGACTAGTTAAATACTGGCGTGCTGACACTTGGCATGCAGGAGCTCCATCTGCCTTCCAGCTCCTGGTACTGCTGCAGAAGTCAGAGAGAAGTAAAACTTCGATTATGGAATCAAAGTTAGCTGAGCTGTGATGAGTCACTGCAACTTTTTTTTCCACGAAAATAACAGAGTTTTGTCACTAAACCAAAATTACTAACTGGAAGATAGGAAAGACTTGCTGAGAAGAACGAGGATTTTCTGGAGAATGGGCTATTTTTCCATCAGTAAAACCTCGATATTTCAGAGAGTTTATTTTTTCCTGGTATGAGAGACAAATCAATGACTGTACGTGTAATGCAAAAAAAAAAAAAAAACCACCTCCTGGGGAAAGAACAGATCCAAAATTCTTGACATTTATGTCAACTGAATCCTGTCTCATTATGCATGTGAAAGCTGTATTGACTGAAAAAAAGCTTATGTAAGATAGTGTAAAGTGAAAGGAAGGGTAAGTAGAATTAAGATTTTAAATTCTCCAAGAAAGAATGCAAACTGAAATTATTCTGTGTGCAGCTTCAAGCCTCAGTTTGAGGAATCTGGTGATGAAACCTTGCCTTCAGCTCAGTAGTGGTGCTCATAGATGAGGGAGAAAGCCACTCTCAGTGCCTGTAGGGGCAGAAAAATGCTATTACCTACTCAACTGCATAAGAGCTTTCAAAATTCCAGGCAATGTACTTTTTCTAGAGGTAAGCAGAAGACAATAGGACAGCCCAAACCATTGAGGTCCCATGCTGGAATCCTGCCATGAAAAGAAGAGCTCTGCTGTTTTCCTAGACCACTTCAAACATCCTGAGCATGTGTTAAGCAGATTCTTCTCCTGTCTGACCATGGCAAAGATGCTCACTGGCTGTGAGACCTGGCAGATGTAGCAGGCAGTCCACTGGGTTACTACTGCTTTACACACGTGTGCACGTCATGTGCTGACACTAGTACACTGACCTGTCAGCAGGCAGAGCCTAAACCAAAGCTGAAACTGCATCTGTTGATCATTGGATTGATCTGTTGATTCCTTGTGCCTAGAAGATTCCTCCAACCCACAGGACCTTTCTCCACCAGGTATAATTTCATGAGTTTAATGTTTACTGATGGGTTTTTGCATCACTATAATTCTCAGAATACAGTGATGTCAAAAAAGTCCATCTCACGCTGCTAGTTAACACACTGAAGAGCAAAGACTAAAAATATTTACTAATTATACAACCTTAAAGGAGAAACACCCTTTTCCTGTCATGCATCAGTCACACTAAAGTTTTCTGCTGCTAAGAACTGACCTCTACTTGCTCAGTGGATATTTTGATCATATCCCAAACTTACAAAGTCTAATTTAATGCACATGATTAAAGATAAGTGGTATCCACAGTACTGGGTGGGAAAGACTCACCCAGGATTGTTAGGGAGGCTGAATCTGAACTCAGAACTGAAATTCCAAAGCTCAATAGGATACTTTGGATCTCCTAGGTCTGTGATACAGACAGCTAGGAATCTTGTCACAAAAACCTCTATAATTTCATCATGTTTCACCAGGCAAAACAAAGCAAATGTTTGCATAAGACTTTACTATACAAACACATCTCCAATTTCATCTTCCCAGAGTTGCTATCTCAAAGCTATCTCTTGTGTAATAAACCTGATTATTATTATATCTCATCCCTTTCTAATCACACTACATTCCTCTGGCTTGTGTAATTTTGGCACAAATAAGGGATGACCAGTGAAGCTGTGCCCATTTGCTCCACTTACTGGATTTGTTCCACAAAACCAACAGCTGATGGTAGGTCTTCAAGTCACTGGTGACTGCAAACGACTTGAATAGATCTACTGATTCAAAGTTGCATTTCAAAACAAGTTCTTTTAGTTTCTTTCTGTAGGCACAGATAAGACCAAACATCCTTCAGAGCAAATGGAATCTTCAAGCCCCCTTGTTCTTTGCTCTCAGAAGCACAAAACTAAGGATTAAATTAGGGTAAAGAAAAAACAAAATCTACTTAGCAAAGAGTTCCCACTAGTCTGACTTGTTAGATGGGAGTGACTCAGCAACCATGAGGCAAGTGCTCTCCTTAATGGAAGCTGAGATTCCAATGTCCTCTGCTCTGCTCATCATTTTTAGCCTCATGACTATCCAAGCAAGACTGACCACCTGTGCTGTGCAGGATCAGAGCTTCGGGATCAGCTTTCAGATGTGAGAGCAGTGCCTTGCAGAGATCATGATGGCATTGCTCAAGGGGAAAAACCACCAGAATGACAATGTGACGATTCAGGCAACGCAACAGGACAGACAGAATGCTGAGCGACTGCTTCAGGAGGAAAGACACAAGATGATATGTGTTGGTTTAGCAGAAAATAAACAGACAAAAGTTTGCTTTCAAAAATATCAGAGCACAGTAATCTTGTCTACTACCTGTTAAAAAATCTCCAACCCATGCCAAGACGTGTGTACATAAACACGTGACGTATCCTGGCTCTGGGAAAAAAAAACCAAACCCATGCCAAGACGTGTGTACGTAAACACGTGACGTATCCTGGCTCTGGGAAGAGCAGGTCTCCCAAGGCAAAAAGCCTCATCTTTCCTGTCTGTACTTAGCTGAAGAAGACAGAAACCCAGTTCCTGTCCTGATTAATGACTTAATATCCTGGAGCAGAACATTTGGCTTGACACATCATTGAATTCTCTCTGAGAAATGTGTCGCTATCCACACTCATATTCGGCTTCTCCTTTGGTCTGAAATAAGCTTAACTTTTAATTTCTCAGATATTTATAATGTGAGACCAAAGTGACATTTAGAAGTGTGATGTAATTGCTGTTTTTAAACCTGTGGTGGTTTACAAGCATTCCACTTCCTGCAATTTAACATCCAGCTGAGAAAAACAGACAAGTACTATCAGCCACAGGAAGAAATAACGTGTGCAGTATGATATGATAAACACAGAGCATGTTGAATTTTGAAGGGTAAATTATTTCAGCTCAAATTATTTCAACAAAATCCAACCTATTTTTTCTGGTAAAAAAAAAGCCAACGCCAAAAAAGACTTCAACTGACAAGTGAGATGGAGCAAGTACACTTGTCACAATCAATTTTTGCCTTTCAAACGCAGGAAAATGACAAATGAGCCATTAAGGATTGTTATTCTTTATTTAGAACTGAAAAGGAGAGAAATGAGTCTGCAAGAAAAAGGTCTCCAGCTTTTTTGTGTGTTGGTTTGCTTCAAGTTCTGTGAATATATAGAAGAAATGCCTTCTGCGAGGTGTCGTCTCCTTTGTTCCCGTGCAGACCTGCTATGTGCATCTCGTTAAGACAAGTTTATGTTAATTAGTCTGTGGGAACTAGAAAGAGGATTTGTGCAGCCAGGATTCCTTTTTTTAGGCAGCTGTAGGGCTAATCTGCAGCAAAGAGCAACTTTGTAATACCCAGTGATGTTAAATATCCTGAGTCTGAGGGAATTTGCTGTCCTCGGGTTCTGATGTAAACACAAACAAGACTTTTCCTAGGGCAGGATTTATGTGTTGGGATTTAGGTGGTTACACGTGTGAATACATGTAAAATCAAAATGTTTTGACAGGGGAACTATCATGGGTAAAAATGATTATGTGGGTGCAGGCAGGGAGGCTTAAGTATCTCCATTCTGCTGGTAACAAAGAAATCACCTCATCCCTGGAGGTGTTTAAGGGAAAGACTGGATGTGGCACTTAGTGCTATGGTCTGGCCAACATGGAGGTGTCAGGTCATGGGTTGGACTTGATGATCCCAAGTGATATTTTCCAAATGATTTCCAAGTGTGGGCAGCAGGTCAAAGGAGGTGATTCTCCCCCTTCACTCTGCTCTCCTGAGACCCACCTGGAATACTGCACACAGTTCTGGTGCCATCAATGTAAGAAGGACATGGAACTATTGGAGCAAGTCCAGAAGAGGCCGTGAAGTTGATAAGAGGACTGGAGCATCTCCCCTGTGAGGACAGGCTGAGGGAGTTGAGGTTGTGGGGAGACCTCAGAGCACCTGCCAGGAGCTGAAGGGGCTCCAGGGAAGCTGCAGAGGGACTTGGTTAGGAACTGCAGTGACAGGACAAGGGGTAATGGGGATAAACTGAAAGAGGGAAATTTAGATTAGCTCTTATGCAGAAGTTTTCCCTGTGAGGGTGGTGAGACACTGGCACAGGTTGCCCAGGGAGGCTGTGGCTGCCCCAACCCTGGCAGTGTTCACAGCCAGGTTGGATGAGCCTTGAGCAACCTGCTCTGGTGGGAGGTGTCCCTGCCCAGGGCAGGGGTTGGGGCTGGGTGGTGTCTAAGGTCCATTCCAACTCCTAAAATTCTAGGACTGATTCTCTATTTCTATGCAATAAACAGTAGCATCAGCTGCACCAACACTTCACTGGGAGGGTCTGATCACCACAACTTTTATCTGCAGCGATGTTCTCTCACAGCTCCTACACAGGATAACTTGTGAGCAGCGGGAGCTGTGCGCACACCTGGGAGGGCACATGGATCCAGGGGTGAGCTGTGAAATCGGGAGCTGTGTGGGCACTTGGGAGGGCACATGGAGCCAGGGGTGAGCTGTGAGCGGCGAGAGCTGAGTGACCTGCGGGAAGGCACCGGAGCACACACTGCTCACACTGCACACACTGCTCACGCTGCACACACTGCTCACACTGCTCACACTGCACACACTGCTCACGCTGCACACACTGCTCACACTGCTCACACTGCACACACTGCTCACGCTGCACACACTGCTCACACTGCTCACACTGCACACACTGCTCACGCTGCACACACTGCTCACACTGCTCACACTGCACACACTGCTCACGCTGCACACACTGCTCACACTGCTCACACTGCACACACTGCTCACGCTGCACACACTGCTCACACTGCTCACACTGCACACACTGCTCACGCTGCACACACTGCTCACACTGCTCACACTGCACACACTGCTCACGCTGCACACACTGCTCACACTGCTCACACTGCACACACTGCTCACGCTGCACACACTGCTCACACTGCTCACACTGCACACACTGCTCACGCTGCACACACTGCTCACACTGCTCACACTGCACACACTGCTCACACTGCATACACAGCACACACCGCACACACAGCACACACCGCTCACACTCCTCACACTGCTCACACCGCACACACTGGTCACACCACTCACACTGCACACACAGCTCACACTGCACACACTGCTCACACTGCACACACTGCTCACACTGCACACACTGCTCACACTGCACACACAGCACACACTGCTCACACTGCA
>NW_008682355.1:44785-45241 GCF_000695815.1 Acanthisitta chloris
CACACTGCTCACACTGCACACACTGCATACACAGCACACACTGCTCACACCGCATACACTGCATACACAGCACACACTCCTCACACTGCATACACTCCTCACACTCCTCACGCTGCACACACTCCTCACGCTGCACACATTGCTCACACTGCACACACTCCTCACACTCCTCACTCCTCACACTGCTCACTCCTCACACTGCTCACTCCTCACTCCTTACACTCCTCACACTCCTCACACTGGTCACTCCTCACTCCTTACACTCCTCACACTGCTCATTCCTCACTCCTCACACTGCTCATTCCTCACTCCTCACACTGCTCACACTGCGCCGGCCCCGAGCGCAGGGCGCACACCTGTGTGCCCTCAGCCCGGTGCCAGGCGCAAGGCCGCGCACCCATTGGCTGGCAGCGAGGGAGGCGGGAGCGGCGGGGCGCTCTGATTGGCTGTCGCCCA
>NW_008682356.1:0-3610 GCF_000695815.1 Acanthisitta chloris
CTGCAGTTGTCCTCAGCCCATGGATGAATCAGCCCATTGATGCCAGTTTCTCTTATAAAGCTAATTTATGTGTATCTCCCTACTCAAACCCAGTGACTGTATCCGTTAATGACTTGCTGCAATGCAGTGTAAGATGGAATTTAATGTGTCTGCTCTGAACGAAGTCCTAGAAAATCGTTTATGAAATAGCTCTATGTTGGAACAAACCTTTAAAACCTCCCAGGGGTGGAACATTTCCTTCCACCTGCTCTCAAAATTGCATTGATGCTGCACTTCCAATCAGCACAAGGACCCTCAGCCCTGGCCCCAGAAATATGGATGCTTTATTGCTGTGCAAAGAGGAGATTTAGGTTGCAAATCTCCCTAGTCTCCATGAGCAGAGTGGAGAACTGCTGAACACTGTGGCTTGTGTTCTGGGCCACTGGGCAAGCTGGCAAGCTGTCAGACATCCACGCAGCTGGTTTCCTTCAGATTATTTGATGAACTCTGAGTGTACTGTGGGAATGTGTTGATTTCATGGCATCGGCATTTTTCTAATGGAAAAAATTAGGTCAGAAAATTACTGACTCTAATTGTAGTGTTCCTCTCCAGACCACACCTTTGGTCTTTTCCTATGGGAAATTTTGGAAGATCCATCATTCACAATGAGGGCATTATTAAATTAAGGAGAGTCCTTGCAAATGTGTTGTACTCTGCAGATAAACCCTGTTCTTCTTAGACTATGATGAATAACCCTTATCCATTCAAGGTGCTTAGAATTCACTGGAATTACACCATTTTTTGGAGTCTGTATGGCAGTAAAATCATAGAGTCAGAGAATCTGCCAGTTTGGAAAAGACGTCAAAGACCATCAAGTTCAACCCTACCATGGTGACTAGACCATGGCACTAAGTGCCACATCCAGTCTCAGCTTGAAAACCTCCAGAGATGGTGAATCCACCACCTCCCTGGGCAGCCCATTCCAATGCCTGATTACTCTCTTCATAAAAAATCTCTTCCTGATATCCAACCTAAACCTGCCCTGGAAGAGCTTGACTCTGTGCTGTCTTGTTCTACTGCTGGTTGCCTGGGAGAAGAGACCGATTCCCACCTTACTCCGACCTCCTTTCAGGGAGTTGTAGAGGGCGATAAGGTCTCCCGCAAACCTCCTCTTCTCCACACTAAACACCCCCAGCTCCCTCGTCCTCTTCTCATAGCATATGTGCTTGAGTCCCTCCACCAGCCTCGTTGCTCTTCTCTGGACCTGCTCCAGCACCTCAATATCCCTCTTGAACTGAGGGGCTCAGAACTGAGCACAGTGTGGTGTGTCCTCACCAGCATCGAGTCCAGGGGAAGAGTCACCTCCCTGGTTCTGCTGACAATGCTGTTCGTGATCCAGGCCAGGATGCCATTGGCCTTCTTGGCCACTTGAGCACACTGCTGGCTCTTGTTCAGCTCCTGTCTCCAAACTCCCAGGTGCCTTTCTGCCTGGCTGGTCTCCAGTCACTCTGTCCCAAGCCTGGAGCTCTGCATGGGATTGTTATGGCCAAAGTGCAGGGCCCAGGACTTGTCATTTTTAAACCTCATCCCATTGGAATAAGCCCAAAAAGTCATTCCTCATTCCATTCAAGCATTTAAAATTGTTCAAGACCATTCTAATCCTGATGTCCATGTCTCAGCCAGCATCTGTGCTCCAGAGAGCATGATACAAGCATAGAATAAAACATCCTGTGGATCCAGCCGATGACTTTGAGATTTGGGATGCACATGGTGTGGGTGAGGAAAGGGAAGCACAAATTCTTGACAGCTATATTCACTCGTCCTGCTTCCTGTCTGTACAGATGTTTAACAAATGCAGGATTAGGATGGGGGAGAGTCTGACCTGTTTGTTGGCCTGAGTTGACAGGTAGGATGGAGTGCTGTCTACAGCAATAATGCAGTGGTAGATTTAGGAAACTTCAATGACATATGGAAATGGAGATTTTCTGTTGGGAGCAGTTCAGCTAAGATGAATCTCAGTGCATGCAATGTTTTGGGGGAGAAAGAATTTAAAATAGATGAGACATTTTGTTTAGAGAATCAAACCTGGGTTTTTAGGTCATTGCTTTTGTTTAAAAGTTTAACATGGGGGGAAGTATATTTGAAGTTAAGAGAGTGGTGAACAATACATATGTTTCTACTTACCTGGAAAGTTTTTTTCAGCTTTTGTTTTTTTTGACTGTGAAATTCAAACTTTCCTCCCTGAATAAAGAAGATAAAACCATCCCAAATTCTAATGTTATTAGATGAGAAAATGGTGGGGTCTCTTTTGTCTGGTCAACCATAAATTATTATGTCTTCTAAGGAAAAGAATCAGGAGAGGACATGTGATTTAGGCTTATATCTCCCTGATTAAACTGATTTTGGAGCAAGGTAACTTTAAAAAAATCCTGAACAAGGAGCAGTCCTGAAAGTTTCATTTCAGAGCAACTCCATCTCCCAGCGGATGTTCTTTTTGCGTTTTTGCTAATGGCATAAAAATAAGATAAAAACAACAAAAAAAGAGAAGATCTTAACAGAAATGAAAAGTAAATATAAAGTGCAGTGAGTGGTCTTTTTTTCACCTACTAGCGAGCAGTAACTTTTCTGTTCTTTTGTTTTGTGTGCTTTAGTTTAGGACTCACAGAGCCTATTTTTGAGAGAAGACAGGTGTGCTCCAGAAATCAAAAGGCTCTCAATTTTGAAGGGAGGAAGGGATTTCTTTTGCTTCATGTCTAGCAGTCATTTTCCTGGCTGGAAGATAAGCTGGGGGTGTTTCTCTTCCTTGTATCTGCACCTCAGCATAGCTGCTGGAGGGGACCAGAATCCAGAGAGAGCAGTGAATTTGGGTCCCTTGTGGCCATCCTTCATCATTTGAGTCTGTCGTGCTGCAAAGATAGTGACTGACTCTCAGATGGCTGGGGAAGATCATAGAGGGAGAGGAAACTGCAGCTTGGAAAATCACAATCCACAAAATACTTCAGATGTTTTCTGTACCTTACATGTGCTCAGAAGTCAAGATAAAGGATTAAAAAGTGACATCCACATGCTGCAGCCCTCTCTTGGAATAGACCCATGAGCATCTAGATGCCCCTTTGGTTTTTTGTTTCTAGAAAGCAGTCAGTATCACACATAACCAAAGAAGAGCAGAATTCACACATGGATTATGCCAGAACATTACAGCATCGTATGGAATAGATACTCCAGTAAATTCGGTCCATCTTTTTCCTTAATTGTGTCCCCTATGTGATCACTCCTTGCATGCAACAGGTACATACAGATTCATAGAATTTAGGGGTTGGAACGGACCTTACAGATCATCTAGTCCCAACCCCCTCTGCCCTGGGCAGGGAAATGATGCACGCGTGATCCTTGTTTCATTGTCAGTGAAAGAGGAAACCACTTTGCGCCGTGAAAGTGTTGTTTTATAACAAGATCTTGAAGAAACTCCACCCTAGTATCCAAAGTTTTGACTGACATTAATACAGTTGGGAATTAATTAATTAATTTGATTGTGACTAGATGATCTCCAAGGTCTGTTCCTACCTCTTAACACACTATGAAATAACAAGCATAGGGCTACAAGTGGAGGAAGGGTCATTGTGATCTTAAA
>NW_008682356.1:3650-5228 GCF_000695815.1 Acanthisitta chloris
CATTTGACACATCAATCAAGAAATGGAGAAACCCTGATATTTTTCCTCTACTCATTTATCTGCTTTTTGTTTGAAGAGTATTAACATATCTCTCACCTGCCTCCTCGAGACTGAACAACTTGATTTTTTTTCATTATTTTCTTGTTTTCTAGATGTCTACTTCTTTTCATTGCTTCCTGCTTTTCCAGAACTGAGATATAAGAGAAAAGCATGTTTTGCTGGGAAAGCTTAGCCAAGTGTTGAGGACAATACTGATAAAGATAATTAATATAACATGTGATTAACTTCCATGTCCATGCAAGAAGTAAGTGGTAGAACTGATACTGATAGCATTATCTAAACCTTGACTTGACTAGGCAGGGTATTATTCTGATATTTGATCTCTCCCCTCTTAACTGAGCTGCAGTAGAGATGCTCCTGAGTTCTGGAACTTGTACAATTCACACTAGAAGTACTTTGGGACTCCAGTTTTGAGGCTTATTTTGACTCCAGATTTTAATCTTGATGGTATTATTAACTTAATATAGAAGCATTTTAGGTACTCAATGCTTTTATTTGTTTCTGGTATAGTTATAGCTTTCCTCTCTCTGGTGCAAGCAGAATTGCATGGAGAATGCTTGCATGTTGTCATCTCAGCCAAGGAGCATCAAACCTAGAGTCCATGGGGGAAATCAGGACAAGTTCCCTGGAAAACACAACAACTGTAACAGGAGCACATTTTCTGTCTCTGCTTTCTTAACTTCTTTCATCCTTGCTTTCACTGATTCTGAACTTTCCCCCCAGGCTGGTTTCCTCTTGAGTAACTGGAGAAAGAGACTTCTCAAATATTTCCATTCCTTTCTGGGAAAGAGCAGGAACTCCCATAATATTCCTCCATCACTCTTCATGGGAACACCACACTCATAATTTCAGTATTGAAATCCCTTTGACAGAAGTCAATCTACTACTTGAAACATTTTTGTAGTGGTTGGGATCTACCTAGCAATATCCATGTGATCTAAACAATTCCTATTTTATGGGGTATAGGCAATTCCTACTTGACACAGGGAGATGTTTGCATAAGACAAGTTGCTGAAAACAAGGTTTTTCCAAAGCAGCAAAAAGCATTCTCTTTGGAAACAATATCCTAAGGCTTTTGGTTTGTTTTTCCTTTTCTCCTCTTGGAGGCAGTTAAATGTAGAAAAAACAATTTTTTTTTTATGTGGCAACTCATGATTTTAAAAAAGACTAAAAATTGATATGTCTTCTTGAGAAAACATTAGGTACCAAGACCATTGTAGTGATATATAGAAGCTATCTGCTCAGGTGGTCAAGAAGTCCAATGGCATCCTGGCCTGGATCACGAACAACGTGGTCAGCAAGACCAAGGAAGAGATTCTTCCCCTGGACTTGGCACTGGTGAGGCCACACCTTGAATCCTGTGCTCAGTTCTGGGCTCCTCAGTTCAGGAGGGATATTGAAGTGCTGGAGCAGGTCCAGAGAAGAGCAGTGAAGGGACTCAAGCACAAGTGCCATGAGGAGAGGCTGAGGGAGCTGGGGGTGTTCAGCCTGGAGAAGAGGAGGCTCAGGGGAGACCTT
>NW_008682356.1:5275-6996 GCF_000695815.1 Acanthisitta chloris
CACCCGAAGCCAGAAAGCCAACATACACACCAACATTGACTGCTACAGGTACAGCTAACATTGGGCAAGGAGATGTTCCGAAAACAACGTGTTTTCCTCAGTTTTAGCATTGGAATGAGCTGCCCAGGGAGGTGGTGGATTCACCGTCCCTGGAGGTTTTCAAGGTGAGACTGGATGTGGCACATAGTGCCATGGCCTAGTAAGCACGGTAGGGTTGGACTTGATGATCTTGAAGATCTCTTTCAACCCAGTTGATTTTATGATTCTATGATTCTGATATGTGCTCACACAGAACTGTATTCATCCAAAGAAAACCAGTGCAGCCCCACAATGTTGAACTTCAGGATGTCCATTTAGCACAAGTCCTGTTTAATCCACTTATACTTGTCTTGTCATCTTTCTGTATAGCAGCAATTCTTATTCCCTAAGCCCAGAGGAGCTTATTTCCTCTGGCTGTTGTATTGTTGAGGACAAGGGGGAACAGTCTACATCTCTTGTTTTATGCATTTCAAATTGTTCTGGTCATCAAGTCCATGTCCAGCAGCCAGAATCGCTGATTCCAAGTGCAGAAAATGTTAACTGAGCCTGATGGCTGTGCAATTCCAACAGGATCTTGGGAAAACAAAACACTAAAAAACCATTATTAGACATTTCAGCCTCAGGAATCTGGGAAGATGAGTTAGTTTCTTCACTGCTGCATGTTCCAGGGACACAGGACAGCCATGAGTATAAACTTAGAGGAGCATTAAAGCAAATGAATGAAATCCCTCAGTGCCTTAGAAGCAGCTGAAACAGGGCAAGGCTGGAGATGGGACATATTCCTGAAAGACCCTCTTTCTCCTTGTGGAACAGTTCACATTTCAGAAATGTGGTGGCCCCTGGGCTTCTGCTGTGACTTTTAAAGTTTAATTGTCTAGTTTTTCCTACTGTTTCTAGAGGCATTGCCAAGACAAAAGGTCTTCATTTCACCTGTTGCTTCTCATTGGGAAAATGTCTTTATAAGAAGTCAGGGAGTTGAATATGGATATCTGTGCCTGGTATAAGATCAGCAATTCCAGCATTTTGATACAAAGGAGGGATAAACACAGCTTTTATCTCTGCCTATACAGAACATTGTCTCCACAGCTGCAGATTTCTGTCATTGGTTTTCCTCCACCTGGTTGTCAACAGCAGCTCAAAACTGTGTGGAGATTTGAACTCAAATTGTGAACTTGGCTGTCCAATCTCTTCTCATGAGCAAATATCACTTTGCACCTGTCCAGTACAATCCCTGTGGTTTAGGAGAATGCTCTGCAAGACAGACAGCTCATCCTACATTCTCCATCAGGGAGCATGTTTCACAAAACACTACAGTGTATGGTTTTTTCCCCCTTGAATCTGCTAGTGTGAAAAACAGGTGCCGGGTCTGAGGTTGAAATGAGCTCAGGACTGAGGGTGGAGTGACCTTGCTTTCCCATCATCTCCCCATTGCTACTTAGTCAGAAAATATAGATTAGATGAAAGGGCAGTGAGGTGGGTCAAGAATTGGTTGAATGGCGGAGCTCATAGTCATGATCAACAGAGTAGAATCCAGATGGAGTCCTGTAGTCAGTGGTGTTACCCAGGGATCAATACTGGGTCCAGTATTATTCAACTTATCAATGACCTGGATGAAGGGATAGGATGTTCCCTCAGCAAGTTTGCTGATGAACCGGTGGCAGTGACTGGCACACTTGAAGACT
>NW_008682357.1:0-1193 GCF_000695815.1 Acanthisitta chloris
CCTCCTAACTGAAGGGATCCCTCAAGTTCCACCTTAAATTAAGGGCCTCAACTGTCTCAGTGTGTCACCCTAATTAAGGGGGTTCAGCCCCCCAATTAAGTGGGATCCATCCCCACAACTACCTAATTGAAGGCATCTCCCCAGTTCCATCTTAAATTAAGGGGTTCAACTGCCTCAGTGTGTTCACCCCCTATTAAGGGGGTTCCAGCCCCCCACAATTTAAGGAGGTTGACCCCCCCAAACTTAAGAGGCACCACCCCTATGTTAAGAGAGTCTCAGCCACCCCAAACCCAGATTTAGGGGGGTCCCAGCCTCTCATCCTCACCCCCCCCAGATTTAAAGGGGGTCCCAGCCCCCAAATTTAGAGGGTCCCAGTTCCCCCCCCCTAAATATAAGGGGGACTCACTTCACCTTAAGGGGTCCCAGTCCTCCCCCCCTCCCAAATTTAGGGGTGTCCCATAGCCCCACCCTTCCCCCTCTCCCCATTTAGAGCCCTCTCAGTGTCCCCAAATCCAGGGGGTTCCCATTTCCCACCCTTCCCTCCATTTTGGAGTGTCCCACCCCATTCTGGGGGTACCTTGTGCACAGCCTTGCGCAGGATGTCCTTGTACTCGTCCTTGGTGATGTCCTTGCGCTGGTAGAAGGGTTTGATGGCCAACTTGACCTCCTCCACCGCTCGCTCCTGCGTGTGCAGCTTCTTCAGGTACTGGGGACAAGGGGGGACAAGGACATGGGTCACATGGAGGGGGCATCAAATGGAGTGTCCCCAACACCCTCATGGCCATCACAACCCCCACGAGGTCACCCCAACACCCTCATGGCTGTCACAACCATCGTAGGGAATCCCACGGCCATGACGGGCACTGTCAATGTTGCGTGAACCCAACGTTGCCATGGGTGTCAAGGACGTTGAGTGACACCATGGGGTGTCACTGTCAATTTGGGGTGTCACCTCCCAAACTGGGGTGTCCCCAACACCCTCACGGCCATCACAACCCCCACGAGGTCACCCCAACACCCTCATGGCCATCATCGACGTGGGGTGAACCCAACAACGTCGTGGGTGTCAACGGACGTGGGACGTCACCACGGGGTGTCACCACCAAGCAGGGGTGTCCCTGCCCCCCGTGCCCCCCCTGCTGACCTTGTCACTGTCCCCTCTGATGTCGCTGTCCCTCCTGTCTCCTCCGGAC
>NW_008682358.1:0-891 GCF_000695815.1 Acanthisitta chloris
GAATTTTTGGACCTTTTCAAGATTTTCGCTCTGAATTTTTGAACCTTTTTGGAGATTTTCCCTCTGAATTTTTGGACCTTTTTGAGATTTTCCCTCTGAATTTTCGAACCTTTTCAAGATTTTCGTTCGGAATTTTTAGACCTTTCTGAGATTTTCACTCTGAATTTTTGGACTTTTTCAAGATTTTCTCTCTGAGTTTTTGGACTTTCCTCAATTTTAAGATTTTCGCTCTGAATTTTTGGACTTTCTGGAGATCTTCGCTCGGAGTTTTTTAAGATTTTCGCTCTGTATTTTTGTTTTAAGATTTTCGCTCTGAATTTTTGGACTTTTTTAAGATTTTCGCTCTGAATTTTTGGACCTTTTCGAGATTTTTGCTCTGAATTTTTGGACTTTTTGGAGATTTTCCCTCTGAGTTTTTGGCTTTGAGATTTTCGCTCTGAATTTTGGACCCTTTTAAGATTTTCCCCCTGAATTTTTGGACCTTTTCGAGATTTTCTCTCTGAATTTTTGAACCTTTTCGGAGATTTTCGCTCTGAGTTTCTGAACCTTTTCAAGATTTTCCCTCTGAGTTTTTGCAGTTTCCTCAATTTTAAGATTTTCACTCGGAATTTTTGGCCTTTTTTGAGATTTTCGCTCAGAATTTTTGACCTTTTTTAAGATTTTCGCTCTGAATTTTTGGCCTTTCTGGAGATCTTCGCTCGGAGTTTTTTAAGATTTTCGCTCTGAATTTTTGGACTTTCTGGAGATCTTCGCTCGGAGTTTTTTAAGATTTTCGCTCTGAATTTTTGGCCTTTTTTGAGATTTTCGCTCAGAATTTTTGACCTTTTTTAAGATTTTCGCTCAGAATTTTTGGCCTTTTTTGAAATTTTCGCTCAGAATTTTTGACCTTTT
>NW_008682359.1:0-1529 GCF_000695815.1 Acanthisitta chloris
TACCCAGTACCAGCGCCGCGTACCCAGTACTGGCACCCAGTACCAGCGCCGTGTACCCAGTACTGGCACCCAGTACCAGCACCGCAGGCATCTCCCTCCTGACACTGTCCTGCAGCGAGTGCTTTCACCCTACATCAGCAACAAGCACCAGTGTCAAGCACTCACTGCTTACACCCAGCGCAGCATCATATATCCAGTACTGGTACTCAGTACCAGCACCATGTACCCAGTACTGGCACCCAGTACCAGCACCATGCACTGAGTAATCATGCCCTGCACCAGCACGAGGCACCAGCATCATGCACCCAATACTGGCACCCTGCATCAGCACCCAGTACCAAATATTGGCACCCAGGACCAGCACCATGTGCCCAGAGCTGGTTGCCAATACCAGCACCATGCATCCAGTACTGGCACTCAGCACCAGGCACCAGCACCATGCACCCAGTACTGGCACCCTGCACCAGCACAGAGAGACTCCTCTGTCTCTGTGGGGTTTTCACCCATCTGTAGGGTGTCAGGAAGGGCCACCTGTGGAGCTGTCCCCAGACCACTTCCTATCTAAGGGTCCCTACTCAGGAGTGGATTTCCCCAAATCAGTGGTTTCTCTTTTTATTTTTTTTTTCTTTCTCAGAAGGGGGGATTATGCATCACTAAAAATAAAGGGTGATAAAACTTTGGGAGAGAAAAGAGGCATAAAAATTTCATGCTCTTACCAGCCAGGGAAATTATCCCACTTTATTATTTAAAACCTCATTAAAAAACATTTCCCTGGGAGAGACAATGATCAAACCACCATCTATTTCAATCCTCGAGACGTGTGCTCTGCGACGTGGGGGACGTGTTTAAAATAGACCCCAAAAATGAATGCTCTGCTGAAAACACTAATCCCCACCCATGCAAACAGCATCTCCGAGCTGAGCCGCCCTGACTCTGCACAGGGGATGGGAGGGACCCAATGTGCCTCCCACATTTTCAACCTGCCCTCTCCAATACTCCGGATTTTCCTCTTTTCACCCATCCAGCTCACTCCTGTGGGAACTGCACAGCTTTCACCCAGGGAGGACCTGCCCAAGGACCTCTGCCGATGAAGCAGGGTCCTTCCTCTGATTGCAACTTTTCCAAACCTTCGGAGCAGCTCCAGTGTGGAGTCGCGATTGCCAGTCTGCTCCCTCCTGCCGTGTGACCGGGCCACCAACCCTCCTGATTTTCTTCAGCAATTCATTTAACTGGAAGCTCATAAATGCCCATAAAGGCTCCCATGTCTTCAGGAACTGCTTTGTAGTGTGTGTTTAAGGTTTGCAGAAATCCCCATGAACATTTGTCCCATTCCTGGAAATGTTCAGGGCCGGGTTGGATGGGGCTTGGAACAACCTGGTCTGTTAGTGAACAACCAGACTCGCAGCAGTAGTTGCTCAGGGTGCCGCAGCTCGGCCTCGCATCTTTCCTAGGAATCCGAAACGCTCCAGTCAATAGCCAAAAACACTGCTCCGGGTCTGGAAAGCTGCTTCCCCGCGGTGCCAGCCTGG
>NW_008682360.1:0-1927 GCF_000695815.1 Acanthisitta chloris
GCCCTACCCCCCGGCCCAGTACCCCCCACCCCCCCAGAACGGGATCCCCGCAGAGTACGCACCACCGCACCCACACCCCACGCAGGACTACTCGGGGCAGAGCACAGTACCGGAGCACGCCATGACCCTCTACACACCAGCACAGAGCCACGCCGAGCAGCCGGGCACCGACGCCAGCACACAGTCCATAGCAGGGACACAGACGGTACCGGTAAGGCAGTGGGTCGGGGCACAGGTGGGCCGAGGGCAGTGCCGGAGCAGCCGGAAGGGCGCTGTGGAGTGGAGCTACCTGGCCACAGTCCCACAAGCTGGGTGTCCCTGCCATCACTCCTCCTTGCAGCCCCCCATCACTTCTAATCACTCGTAATCCACCTGCTTGGCTGTGGTCCACCAGATCGCGGCAATTACAGGGCTGGAACGCAGCACCGGGAGAGTGCTGAGCTCAGCATTTCCGTGTTTCCACGTGGCCCCACATGCAGCATCTGCATCCCCACCCTGAGCACACCCATGTGCCATGACCACAGCCCCAGACACCGTGCCACGGGGCTGTAGGCAAGGAGAGAGGCCGATGTGTGGCCACCCAGTGTTGGCTGGCTCTGCCATGGGGATCCCCCTGCTGTCTCCCAGGCCTCCCCTTCCCCTGATGCTCAACTTCCCAGACCCCTGGCACCACTCAGGGGATGGGTGATGCCCTGACCCCACTGGCAGCAGTGACTGAGGTGGGGAAGTGCAGGCAGGTTCTCCAGGTTGGGTGTTCCTTGACTCCCAGTGGTCAGGAATCCCTGCCATCATTCCCCCCAGCTCAGCAGGGTAGAGGGAGATCCATGGGGTGCTGCCTGAAGCTTGGGGATCACAAGGTCCAGGCTGTCCCTGGAGGCATACAAGGCCAAGTGCAGGGCAGGTGGACTGTCCCCAAGCTTGTAGCCCCACTGGGGACATGGGGCTGGCATGGCCAGGGGCTGATGGCAGCACTGCCTCCCACAGCAGACAGACGAGGCGGCACAGACAGACAGCCAGCAGCTACACTCCTCAGACAACACAGACAAGCAGCAGCCCAAGAGGTTACACGTCTCCAACATCCCCTTCCGATTCCGGGACCCTGACCTGCGGCAAATGTTCGGGGTGAGTCCAGCCCCATCCAGGCCCATCTTCCCTACTCCCTGCTCAGTGCTGCCCCTTGGCACCACCGGGGCCCCATGGCACTGTACCCTACCAAGGGCCCATCCTGCCCAGCCCACATGTGGAGCAGGGAGTGGCACAGAGCCTTTGTCTCCCTCCACTGCCCCCTTCCCAGCCCTCATTAGGACTCAGTACAGTGCCAGCTAATGAGGTTTTGGGTGACACTCCCCCAGCTAAGGAGCCATGGGAGGGACAAGGGCTCTCCCCTGGCACAGCCTCAAGGGTCCTCGGGTCTGGGGCAGTCCTCTGCCCATCCCTGGCACAGAGCCTTGTGCCAGCAGGTGGAGGGTGGGGAGCTCTGTGGGTGCTCACCCCTCTGCTCTCTCCACTTGCAGCAATTCGGGAAGATCCTGGACGTGGAGATCATTTTCAATGAGCGGGGCTCCAAGGTGGGTGCTGCCCGTGGCTGGCGCCGTACAGCGTGTCCTGGGGAAGGGGGTCAGCGGAGTTGGGTTGCCCAGCAGTGCTGTAACCCACTCTCCCCTCCTCTCCTGTCCCATGAGACCCTGGTATGGGGTACCCCATCTCGGGGCAGCCCCCGCATCATTGGGGGTGCCTTGTGGGTCCCTGTGCCCCAGCACCGGAGGGAGGGGAGGGCTCACTCTGCCCTCCCACAGGCAGCTCGTGTCCCTCTGTGTCTGGATGTCTCTGTTGTATCTTCCCTGCTTTCTGTGCCCCTCTCCCAGACTCTTCTCCCAGCTCGTGGGTGATGCTGGGGCCTCAGCCGGGACCCTCAGCCCCCACGGGG
>NW_008682360.1:2067-3422 GCF_000695815.1 Acanthisitta chloris
GCACTGCGGCAGCCTCACCTCCTGCGCCAGCTCTCCTGATTCACCCCCTCTCTCTCTCTGTCCCCACACCCTCTCTCTGTCTCTCTCTGTCTCTTTCTTTCTCCTTTTCTCCTCTGCTCACAGGGTTTTGGGTTTGTAACTTTTGAAACTAGCACAGATGCCGACCGGGCACGGGAGAAGCTGAATGGCACCATCGTAGAGGGCCGGAAGATTGAGGTGCTCAGATAAGTGTGCTAGTGCCGTGCCATGCCTGCGTGTGCGTGTCCCTTGCCCGGGCTGCGGGGCGCTTGGGGGCAGCTCCGGGTCCCGGGTGCCCCAGGGAGCTGTGCCCAACGCGTGCATGTGTCCCCGAATGTAGCACGGGAGCATGTGTGCTGCTGGGAAGGTCGTTGCTTGGCACCAGGAGTGTCCAGCCCAAAGGAACCTCCCACATGCAAGGAGAGCCATGGTGTCAGCTGGGGCTGCGTTCTACCTGGTACAGAGGGGTCTGGTGGACCCCCATGCCCACTGTGCAGCCACCCCAGGCTCTGCAGGGAGCAGAGGGGCTCTGCCCCCAGCGCTGTCTCTACCTGCCCTGCACTGGGAGGATCCACTCAGGGCTCTGCACCTACAATGCCAGCTGCTGCCCCACTCTGGAGGCTTTGATTTCTCCAAGCCTGGCACAGGGATTGGGCTCTGTCTGATCGTCAGCAGCTTCTTGCTGGTGGCTGGCAAGCAGGGTGGCACGTGGCAGATGGAGTGGGACAGAATGTCCCCAGCAGTGCTGGGGGCAGGGAGGGAGCCTGGCAGGGCACAGCAATGCCCCATGGACAGGGACAATGTGGTCCAACAAAGCCGGGTAGGAGCTCATGGGAAGCACATCGGGGCTCAGCCTGAGCATGGCACCACAGCGCTCAGGGCACCAGTCACCAGCCTGACCCATGCTCATTGCTGGAGCTGGGGGGGCTGGGCTGGCTGGGGGCATGGACAGGTCTGCATCACGGCGGGATGGCTGCGGGCAGAGACTTGTCTCGTGTCTCTGTGCGTCCGGCATCCTTCACGCTGGCATCCGAAGCAGCGGGCGGGCACCCCCGGGCCACACCACACACCTGGACCACAGCCTCGCTAGTCCCACAGCCTGCAGGCACTGAGCTCCCGTCCCTCTCTCTGCAGGTGAACAACGCCACGGCCCGTGTCATGACCAACAAGAAGGTGGCCAACCCCTACACCAATGGTAAGGGCCAGTGTCCAGAGAGCAGGGGCTGCAGAGGGCAGGGGTGTCCCTGGGTGCCCACACTGCTTGTCAGCCGCAGACCTCTGGCAGTAAACGCGCTCCACACCTGTGGACAGATGGGAGAGCAGCTGCCCCTGCCCAG
>NW_008682360.1:3479-3801 GCF_000695815.1 Acanthisitta chloris
AGTGCCCTGTCCTCACTGTCTTTTCCTGCCTGCAGGCTGGAAGCTGAACCCAGTGGTGGGAGCAGTCTATGGCCCCGAATTCTACGCAGGTAATGTCGGGTTGCAGCTGTCTCTGAGACAGGTTACCCCAAACATCAGCTCTGCACCATGTCCAACCCCACCACTGCTCTGCACAGCGAGCAGCCCCTGGCCCTTTTCCCTGTCCTGTATTCCTCCCCACATCCCATCCCCTTGCCCAGTGTCCCCACGGGGCTGTGTCCCCACCAGGCCAGGGTTACACTGTGGGGCTCTGTCACAGATGCCCCACAGTGGCTGGGGGGAA
>NW_008682360.1:3830-4998 GCF_000695815.1 Acanthisitta chloris
AGTACCAGGTTCCCGGTCCCCCCCCCCGGGGACAGCCGTGGCCTACCGAGGGGCACACCTACGGGGACGAGGACGTGCTGTCTACAACACCTTCCGAGCTGCACCACCACCACCACCCATCCCCACCTACGGCGCGTGAGTACCCGTGGCAGGGCCCTGCTGAGGGCAGGGCAGGCTGTGCTGCTGCACTGCTCTGGGTCTGTGTTGGCATCGCCAGGCGCTCGCACATCGGGAACAGGCTGCAGCTCCCGCAGCATCTGCCTGGCCACAGGCTCTGTGCAACCCCCAGGCTGCTGCCCTTGGGGTGACCCATGCGCTCACAAGCCTCCTGTGCCCCAAGGACATTATTCCAGCCAGGATGGTTGGGTTAATGGAAACTCTTGGCACATGCAGTTCTGCTGGCATTGGGCACAGATGTGGCCATGACCATCTGCAGCCGCTCGGTTGCTCCCAGCAGTGATTGTGCTCCACACTCCTCCATCCCTGTGGCATCCTCTGCCCTTGGCTATGCCCTCTACCTGTCTCCAGTCCCTGCCTGGAGTCCCAGACTGGACATGCCCTCAGGGGCCTGGGCAGCCACTCCTCACCCCTCAGCTGCTGAGGCAACCTCCCCCATTCGCTGCCCTCAGCCCATTTCCCCTGTCTGAGAACATGGGCCAGGCTCTGATGCCTCTGCTTCATTTCCAGGGTCGTCTACCAGGATGGGTTCTACGGAGCTGAGATCTACGTAAGTGACACTGTGCCCAGGGCTGGGGCCACGCTGGGGACCCTGTGCTGGTGTGGGGGGCAAGCAACACTGGGTGGATCCATGGTGGGCTCTGCTCCCACCAGCCTCTTCTCCTGGGAGGCAGACAGCATGGACAGAGTGCAACTCCTCTTGAGAGATCTGGGTGGCACCATACAGGGTCCTGTGCCCAGTCCAGTGCCACACCAGCCCCCTTGCAGGGCCAGCACCATGCTGGATTTACAGCCTCGGTGCCTTACACCCGCGTTTAACCTCCATGTCTGAGGAGCCGGCGGCGATATTTCAGGCGGGTGCTGAAGGATTTATCTAACGTGACACCTCATTAAAGCAAGCGAGGAGGTGACATTCTCTCCTCTGGAAATTTAATTTTTTAAGGTTAATGTTTGTGAAAGCCCCTGGGGAATGGTAATGAGGCTGGTGCGT
>NW_008682360.1:5184-5540 GCF_000695815.1 Acanthisitta chloris
AGGTAAGCATCTCCACACCATGGCCATTGTGCTGTGGGGGGAGCCTCATGTCAACCCCTGTACTGCCCAGTCTGACACCCCCCCAACTTCTGTGTGCCACAGGATGAGGACAGAGCCAGGAATGGGAAGGGAGTCCTGCAAACCAGGATCTCTGAGCTTTCCTTGGGTGTGGAGCTGGAAAGGGCTGGCACTGCTCCAGGGAGGAGTGGGGAGATCCTGGGGGGTTCCCAGGCACAGCTGGGTGGGGGGTTCCAAGAGGAAACAAGACCCCAACCCTCATCACTTACCCCCTCCTCTGTGTTTGCTCCTAGTTACGGCAGAGTGTACGCAGCAGCAGACCCCTACCACCACACCAT
>NW_008682361.1:0-5893 GCF_000695815.1 Acanthisitta chloris
ACCCCGGCACTGACCCACCCGGCACTGACTGACCCACCCCGGCCCCGGGGGCCGCGCTCAGAATTACCTGATGTGTCCACGCACCAAGCATGAACGACGCGAGCACAGCCCCGCAGATACCTCAGGGCGAGCCCGAAGAATAGCCAAGAATGGGAATTCTTGGATTGCACAGCACACACAAACTGCCGTGCAGTAACTCGCTTTGGAAGGGTGCTCGGGCTCCAGCCCAGCCTCCTGCCCCGAGCGGAGTCAGCGCTGAATTCATTCCAGTGCTCCCCGGGGCTGGTCAGTGGGATGTGGAAGGCCTGGCAAGGACAGTGACACCCCTTTCCCAGTCCGAGTTTCAGGGCTCGACTGGCCCCCTGGGGAAGGGGAAAAACCTTCTCTTCAGCAACAACCTGCCAGGTGTCAGGTCAGCTGCCTCTTGCTCTCTGACTGTGCCTTCGGCCAAGGGCAGTCAGTGAGGTAACAGACACAGGCCCCAGTACCTGCATTCAGCTATCAGGGGTGTCCCCAGGGTCCTCTCCAGGCTGACAGCCTCTCCTCCTGGGGCAAGTGCTCCAGCCCCTCACCATCGTGCTGTTCCTCCTCACCGTGAAGTGCCAACCTGGATACAGCTGTACAGACAGAGATCCTATCAGAACATTGCCCAAGACAAAGCAGAACATCCACTACCCTTCCCTCATCCACAGCACTCATCTCGTCACCCAAAGGCACTCACTAAGGCTGGTCACACACGATTTTCTCCTGGTAATCTGTGCTGGCTATTCCAAATCACCTTCTTCACCTGCCCAAAACAGGCATCCAAGGAAATCTGCAGTGGAGACACCAGACTGAAGCTGAGTGCCTTACAGTCCCCATATCATCCTCCCTCTGTTGTGTAGGTGGGTGCAAGCCCAGCCCTCCCCAGCCATCAGAGACCTCCATGCCCTCCCTAACCGTTCAGATTCCACCAGCCAACTCTCTGCACGTGCTTGGCTCATCCGCCTGGTCCCCCGACCATACATGTCAAACTTTCTCAGCAGCTGCTGACTCAACAATCCCCACTCCTGGGAGCCCCTCACCCTGGACCCTGCCTGTAGGCACCAGGCCTGGGGAGATGCTCTCAGTGAAGTCCAGGAACCGAGTCCCTCAGCCCACACCTCACCTCTCCCGAGGCTGTACCAGCCCTGAGCCAGAGGAACTGAGAGGTGTTAGCTGCATTCCTGACCTATCTGTTCCTCTGCAGCAACTTCACAGGCACTGCACACTCCCCAGTCAGGCTCCTCTAAACCCAGGAGGGTTCTCCTGGTCACAGCATAGCCCAAGCAGAAAGGAGACCACAGATGTTTGAAGCAAAAGCCTGCACTGTCCCTTGTGGGAAGTCCTTGCATGCTGCAGGTCGGTTCAGTAGCATTCAGCCTGGCTGCAATAGCTTCCTCACCAAAAGTACATGTGTGAACAATTCTGCAGCTTCAGAAATTAAAATGAGCACTGTTCAGAACAAGGGCCACATGCAGGAAAGGTTGGTGTTTGAAAGAGAGAGGTTCCAAAAAGCGCCACCCTGGAAGAGGAGGCTGGCATGGCTCACCAGCACGGCAAGGGGAGCAGCAGAGGCAAAAGGGCATTCCTAGCATAGCTGAAGTTCTGCCCAGTAGGGAGTACAGGGGGAGACAGAATTGTCAACAGTTGCAGGTTGCATGTAAAAACACAGAGTGAAGAGTCTGAAATGTACTTTTGGGAGCAACATGCTGAAAGTATGGAAACTAGTAATTTTTTTTTTCAGACACATGGGGAAAAGGAAGCATGCCAGAAATTCTGGCAATGGCACAAGTCAAGAGTAAAGGATTGCTCACACTACACAGCCACTGCAGAAAATTTGTTTTGTTGGTCATACAAGTTCACTGCAAAGGCACTTGAGAAGATTTCAGTGCCAAAACCTCTGGTTTTCACTTGATGAAGGGACACATTGGAGGTCCTGTTTCACCCCAAAGAGTGGAAGATTAAGTTATAGAACAAATCACTAATACTAACATGTCTGGACCAAACTGTTTTCACTTCAGTGTTGTGAGATCACTCAGAGATAACTCACTGAAAACTGGTTGGCAGGTGCTATTGCAATGCCAGTTTTTAGGGCAGGCATGAAGGGATTTAAGAAAACTATAAACCTGTAAATCCAATGCGAATTAGGAAGCAAAATGCAAAAAAACACCAACCAGAAAACCCCACACCCTGCCAAAAATCAGTCTTAACACCATGTAAATAAACAGGGCACAGTGAGGAGGAGTTGGCAGAGGTTTTGTGCAGAGATCCCTGCCATGCCCATCCAGTGCCTTTATTCCATGACTGATAGAAGAGAGATTCTCTTCACGGAGTTACTGGGATTTCCAGAGGCCTTTGAGAATGTCTCTTGTTAGGAGCACTTCAAACTAAGTTGCCATTAGATGAAAAGGAAGGTCCTGCCATGGAGGAACAGCTGTTTAGGAAATAATGAGCAGTAAACTTTCTTAGTGAAACAATTTTACCAGCCAGTCCCACAGGACTCCTGAGGTGGCACAGATTCCATCACCACAACTGTGAAAGATCTGCAGAAGGGACTTGGTAAGGGGCAATTTCCCTTTTAATAAACTGTCCAAATTAACATTGAGCTCCTGCTCTGTGATTTGGAAAGAGTCAGTGCCCTGAGCTGGCACACACATGAGAGCTAGAGCACGGGTGGACTAGAGTAGCACTGCATCTGGATGGGTGCAGGATTGAGACCTTCCTGGCACACATGAGACAAGAACCCCCAGCCTAAACAACCAACAGCTGATTTGGGATTTACAGTGCTGTGTCCGGGGAAGGACTTTAATGTCCATTCAGGAACATCAGACAGACTAAAAGGAACAGCTCTGGTGTGGAGATGGACTGCTGTGAGCTCCAGCAATACCCTTCTGCTTCACACACGAATGTTGGGAATCTGTTTGTGGTAAACAGGTTTTTTACCTTAGCCACAATATTGAGTCCACTCACACACACTTCGTTTAAGTACCACCACAAGGCAAAAATAAGCACAAAGGGCACTTTTGTACATATCAACTAGATCAACCTGGAACATGTTTAGCATCTGATAAAAGCTCTCAGGTCCAGCTCTAAACAAAGGGGGTTTGACCTCATCTGAGAGAACTTCAGAGTCACACAGAGGTATCCCCATGACTTCTGCTTGTACCTGCAGAATTTAATAACAACAGGAGGAACTCAATTACCAGAGATCTAACATGATATGCAGAGTGCATGACCGTGCTTGATGCTGACTCCAACAGAACAGTGATCGGGCCAGGCATGCTCACACAGCTGGAGCAAAGCTACTGCACTACACCCACCAGCCTGGGAAGGGCAGGGAGAACCAGAGGGGAGAGCTGTGCTGAATAGTAACTGCTGGAGAACACATCCTGCAGATCCGTCCCATGAAAATTCCCTTTAAACACATGGCCCAGCCTAAGTGAGGGAATTGTGGGTGACTGGCTGCTGAGAAAAATAAGCAAACCCCATAACAATAGTGACTTGGTGGGTGGGTTTTGTTCTGAGATCTCAAGGACCTTAACGCGGTTGGAGAATATTGGTTCTCCAGTCCTTGCAAATCCAAACCAGAAATAGATTCCAGTTTATTTGCTGGGTGTTTCTGAGAAGTAGTAGATGTTAAAAAACACCACCAAACAAACCAACCCACACACACAGTTGCAGAGAAGTGGTGGATCTAACAGACACTGTTATAAAACTGTTTGCACAGCACTGAATAGTCCAATGTTCAAGAACAGATAAATATTCTGGTTTGGAACAAGGAATTCCTCTGCACCAGGAAAAAGACACAAGTTGCACTGCACTACTCCAGGCCTCAAGACCGATAATGCAGATGCCTATTTTTTCCTGTTCTCCCCCAAAAGCTGCTTGCAAAGAATAGACCCAAAAAAAAAATATCAGGAATTGGCTTCTCCCTCTGGATGTGAAGTTGAATGGAAGGGCCATGGCAGAAAAACAGAGTTTTTACAGACTACAGGAGTGGTGTTGTAGGCATGAACCTCTCAAACAAAAAATAGCAATTCTCAGAGAGATAAGAGATTAGCGAAGCGTTCAAGGCCAGGCTGGACAGGGCTTGGAGCAAACTGGTCTAGTGGAAGGTGTCACTGCCCATGGCACAGGGTTGGACTGGGTGAGCTGTAAAGTCCCTCCCAACCCAAACCAGTCTGTGATTCCATGACCTTTCTAAACAGCATGCCCACCCTGGGATAGCACAAGAGAATACTTTGAACATGGGGGAAAAAAATGGTATAATAGGCAAGTCTATGGTTCACCCATGAGTATAAAATGAGGCACACCCAACGGGCTGGGGGTGCCAGAGGCTGAATTCTGAAGCCATGTCATGGTTGGGCTCCTTCTCAGACATCTGGAATGGAACAGGCTGCCCAGGGAGGCTGTGTCTGCCCCAACCCTGGCAGTGTTCACAGCCAGGTTGGATGAGCCTTGAGCAACCTGCTCTGGTGGGAGGTGTCCCTGCCCAGGGCAGGGGTTGGGGCTGGGTGAACTCTAAACTTCATTCCAACCCCTAAAATCCTATGGTTCTATGATCTGGGGGTTACAAAACTAAAAGGACAATCCTATGAGACAAAATGCAGGGCAAATGGAAAATAAAAAAGGCACAGCTAAGTTAATTGGATGCAGCCTGTACTGCAGGAGAGGTCCCTGCAGCTGTGTCTGGTTGGGATGGTAACAAGGCCGAGCAGGTAGCCATGGATCACTTAACAAAGGCCCCAGGCTCTGCAGAGTCATCCTACCCATCCTCAGCTCCTCGCAATGCTTTTTGGCAAAAAGCAGTCTTTGTCTCCGAAGCTGGGAGGATGTTTGTTGCTCCTTTCGTGTGATTTCCTATTTGTTAGTTTTTGCTTTGCCCCGTTAATTCATTCACAGCAGAAAGCACTGTGCTGTTGGAACCGTTACAATCGCTCTGCTCTCGCCCTGCCTCTCTTTTCATGGTATCAAAACGCAGTGACACAGAAGGAAACCTCCATCAAGGCAAACAAGCAGCAATTACAAACAAGCCTGCCACTGCATTTGTCCGGGGGAAAAGGCAAACAAACCCCATGAAAAACAGCCACAAAACCCCAGCATTTCTGCAGGGCCCAGCTCTCAGAGGCAGTACATGTGTTCACCTGTGTCATTTGCTCTTGTCAGTTGACAACTTTCCCTTAAAGATGCAGTGCTGAAGGAATCAGACACCTCAGGATGCATCACTCCCACAGCAGAAGGATTTCAACACAGGGAGCTCCTTCACCACCCCCAGCTCTGTGTAATGCCTTTACAAGGAACCATTCACTGAGATCTAAATGGTTGTTCTGCTCAAGGACTGTAGTGAACAGTCAAACACTTCAACCTCACCCCAGGCCCTGGGACACGAGTGCAGACACCTGTGCCTGGCAGAGCTCCTAGGCTCTATCCTAACCTTACCCAACCAAGTGTCTAGGTTTTCCCAAACACAGCCATTGGCAGAAAGCTGATAGCAACTGGAAAATGAAATAACAGGCCTCTTCTACCCCTATTTTCCACAGATAAAAGAAAGGGATGTACTCAATAGTTCACTGCATGTTTCAGGACTTGTTCAATGCTCAGCACAGACCACTGCCCGGGGAGGGTCCCACTAGGTTTTTCAGAGTCAGAGAATTTTAGGGGTTGAAATGGACCTCAGAGACCATCCAGCCCCAATCCCCTGCCCTGGGCAGGGACACCTCCCACCAGAGCAGGTTGCTCAAGGCTCATCCAACCTGGCTGTGAACACTGCCAGGGTTGGGGCAGACACAGCCTCCCTGGGCAACCTGGGACAGTGTCTCACCACCCTCACAGCAAAAACATTTTCCTAATATCTAGCCTAAATTTCCACTCC
>NW_008682361.1:5992-7252 GCF_000695815.1 Acanthisitta chloris
CACACCCTTCTCTCCTCCAGGCTGACCAGCCCCAACTCCCTCAGCCTGTCCTCACAGGGGAGCAGAACAGTGACTACTGCAGTGGGGCAGGAGAGGCAGGAACATAACAGCAAGGCAGACACCAGCAAGAAATAAAGTCCCACAGCACCTGAATGGAGAGAGCAGAGCAGGAACGAGGGCGAGTCTTGACCACACAGACGTGGCTGCAAGGCTGAAACAGGGAGCCAGCAGACCAGACACCAGGAGCTGCAAGCACAGGCAAGTCTGGTGCTTACAGGCAGCTCCTAAGGCACAGCAGAGAGGGCTCAGGTGAAACTCATCCCTCTGCCCTCCCAGCAGCCTGAGCGAGGGTCACACAGCTGCAGGCTCAGCCTGAGCCAACCCCCAGGGCACAGGGCTGGGAGCCTGGTGCTGCACCAGGACTCACACAGCTGTGTCCCCAACCAACCCCTCTGGACAGCAGGACTCCTTCTCCAGAAGAGTGATGCTGATAGACTGGAAGACATGATGAACAGAGGCAGGATCTGCCTCTTGGTCTGCACTGTTGGCAGTGAGCTGCTGGGAGCAAAGTGACACTCAGCAGGTCAGACAGCAGCAGTGGGGGGAAAAGCACTCTGGGCTCCCTCTGACCTAAGGGGTCTGACCTGATCCACCTTGCTCCTCTTGCAGTTTCGTATTCAGTTATTGCCATATTTTCAAGGGTAAGATTTACTTAGCTTATATTATCTGTCTCACCAGGATTGCACTTGTTCTTAGGTGTCACCCAAACCTCCTCATTTAGCTCCACCAGGCAATGCAGGAGTAGTGCAGGTAATGCTGGGGATGGGGACAGTGAGGTTTGGTACTGATGGTGACTGCTCATCCCAGTTTGTGCAGGACACCCCAGAGCATCCCAGAAATCTTCTGGATATCAGGTGACGAGTTCAACAGCCCCAGCAGTGTGGGAGTGAGCATTTAGGACACTCTGCTTGGAGTTTGGTGTGGTACAGGCAGGAGTACACGGACTCCGCGGGAATCCGCCTGGATGTTATTTCAACCTGTTGGTTTGACTTAGCACAGAAAGTCTTCCTGGCAGGAAGCTGCAGGAGGGCAAACAGATGCTTTACAAGCAACGTAACAGCAGGGTGAGAAGGAAGATGCTATGCCACGTTCTAAGCTTGGGCACTGAGTGACAGCCTAGAGATGGGCACTGAGTGTGTGCTGGGAGGGCAGGAAGGGAGACAATTATGCAGGAGGGAACTGAGGTCCAGTCCGGGCGCT
>NW_008682362.1:0-804 GCF_000695815.1 Acanthisitta chloris
TTTGGGGGGATTAATTAGGCTTGGGAGGATTTAATTGGGTTTTGGGGGGTTAATTAGGTCCTGAGGGGGTTAATTAGTCGATCAGGGGAGTTAATTGGGCTTGGGAGGGTTTATTTGGTTTTCTGAGGGGGTTAATTAGGTCCTGGTGGGGTTGATTAGCTCCTGGGGAGGTTAATTAGGCTTAGAATGGGTTGATTGGGGGTTAATTGGCTCCTGGGTGGGTTAATTAGGCTTAGAATGTGTTGATTGGGGGTTAATTAGGTCCACAGGGGGGTTATTTAGTTCCTGGGGGGGTTAATTAGAACTTGGAGGGGCCTAATTAGGCCCTGGGGAGGTTAATTAGCTCCTGAGGGGATTAATCAGTCGATCAGGGGAGTTAACTAGGCTTGGGAGGGGTTAATTAGATTTCTAGGGGGGCTTAATTAGGCTTGGGGGGTTTAATTGGTTTTCTGGGGGGTTAATTAGGTCCTCGGGGGTTAATTAGCTCCTGGGAGGGTTAATTAGGATTAGAATGGGTTGATTAGTAGCTTGATTAGCTCCTGGGTTGTTAGTTAGCTCCTGAGGGGGGTTAATTAATTCCTGGGAGGCTTAATTAGGCTTAGAATTGGTGGATTGGGGATTAATTAGCTCCTTGAGGGGGTTAATTAGATCTTAGGGGGCCTAATTAGGTCCTGGGAAGGTTAATTAGCTCCTGGGGGGATTAATTAGTCTATCAGGGAAGTTAGTTAGGTTTGGAATGAGCTAATTAGAAGCTTAATTAGCTTTTCAGGGGCCTCATTAACCCTTGGAGCAGCTAATTAACTC
>NW_008682362.1:845-1299 GCF_000695815.1 Acanthisitta chloris
GTTAATTAACTTGAGGGACCTTAATTAGTGCGAAAAATCCCTTTTGGGGGAGGGAAATCATTCACCTTAAATGGCTGATTAATGACTAATTAATGGGCTAATTAACGGGAAAGTTTAAGGAGGTTTTAATGGAGGTTAATTAATGCTAATGAATGTTAATTAATTAACAGGAAGTAATTAGTAATAATCAACTTTGTCCCGGAAGTTACAAAGTTTTAGTCGTTTCCGGAAATTTTCGAGGCCTAAAATTACTTCAAAGACAAAGGTGAGGGCTGCCATCTTGGAAAATGGCGGAAGGGTTGGCAGCCATCTTGGAAAATGGCGGAAGGGGTTGGCGGCCATCTTGGAAAATGGCGGATGGGGTTGGTGGCCATCTTGGAAAATGGCGGAAGGGGTTGGCGACCATCTTGGAAAATGGCGGACGGGGTTGGCGGCCATCTTGGAAAATGGCGGA
>NW_008682363.1:0-330 GCF_000695815.1 Acanthisitta chloris
CACATCCCTGGCCCAGTCCAGCCTCGTCAAGCTGGAGGAGCTCAAGGAGCGGAATGAGAGCGAAGAGGCCATGCCAGGTGAGCAGCCCACGCGCACGGCCCCCACCCACATACAACCTGCCTGGGGCACAGGGCTCCAGCCTGGCTGCGGGGGCAAGAGGAGATCCCAGCCTAGCCCCAGTTCCAGGTCCAAGGCAGCCCCATCCTAACCCTGGCCCTGTATCCCTCCATGCCCTTGCAGGTCAAGACCAGTTTGAGATGGACATCTGAGTTTCCAGCTCCCCGTCTCCAGGCCATGGCTGGGCCTGTTCCTGGGCCTCGTGGAGGTGCT
>NW_008682363.1:357-872 GCF_000695815.1 Acanthisitta chloris
GCAGCCCTCTCTGCTGGGGATGGACGTGTGACACCTCAGGCTCTAGCACAACTGGCTGGTGCAATTGCCTAGGAGCTCATGCTTGATCAATAAACACCATGAAACCCCTGTGCTGAGCTGGTGTTTGTCTGTCGGGGCTCAGGGGGGTCCTCACCCTCCCAGGGAGGGGAGCTGAGCAGCACCAGGAGGGTGCAGAGGGTGACTGCAGGCAGGGGCAGGGTGCAGGCCTGGGCTGTGCTCCCAGCTGTGGTGGAGGCAGCTGGTGTGGCCATCCAAGTGTGGGGAGAACACCACACTTAACACCCTGGCACGTGTTTGTCCCTGGACCTCCCTGTCCCTGAGGCCATCCCAGGTCTCCTGGGTCCCAGACTTGGGTCTGAGCTGTGCCAGGAGCACAAGAGCCCAGAATGGGAGCAGGGGGCTGTGGCTGCAGCACAAACCCTGGCTCTGCCAGGCTGCTCTTGGCCTCCCAGCAAGCCTAGCCCTGCCCTGCAGCACAGCTGGGCTCTGTGGCT
>NW_008682364.1:0-1321 GCF_000695815.1 Acanthisitta chloris
CAAAATGACTTAGGGCATGGATGTTAACTAATGGTTAAAAGGGCTTATCAGTGCAGGGAATTAATGTCAGAATGAGGAAAGTTGCAAAGAGAGATTTATGCTGTGCTTGACAGAAATTCTAAGCAGAGGGACTCCAAAGGGACATGCATCCTTTCACAGACCCAAACACAGCCCAGGAGAAAGTGAAGTTTGTACCCATCTGGTGCCTGACCCTATTCCACAGAAAGACTGATGTCTTCATAGAGCTCCATGCAGATACCATTGATTACTACAGTCTGTCCTACTTCCTAACACATTTTCTGACAGGCAATTGTATTTGCTACCCCTAACCCTAAAAATACATTGTTCTCACTGAGCAGTAATACTACATATTTCATCTTAGGTGTGTATTGCAACAAAAAAGTTTACATCAATACCTGCCCTCTTCCTTTCATATTTTGCTTTAAACTTGACTTTCTATAGTGGGTTGACCCTGGTTGCATGCCAGGCACCCACCAAAGCCATTCTCTCACTCTCCTCCACAGACAGACAGGGGAGTGAAAATATAATGAAAGGTAAGGACCAGGAGAGATCACTCACTGAATACCCTCATGGGCAAAACAGGCTCAACTGCATGATGAAGTGATTTTATTACTAACAGAGCAGAATAATGAGAATATGAGACAGACCTTAAAAAAATGCCCTCACCCCTCTCTCCTTCCCAACTCTACTTTCTCCCCCAAGCAGTGCAGGGAGATGGGGAGTGGGGGCTATGGTCAGTTCATCACGTGCTATTTCTGCCACTGTTCTCAGGGAGAGGAGTCCTTCCCTTGCTCCAGCACTGGGTCCCTCCCATGGGAGACAGCTCTCTATGAACTTCTCCAATGTGAGTTCTTGCCACGGGCTACAGTTCTCCATGAACTGCTGCAGTGTGGGTCACTCCTCACAGAGTGCTGCAGTCCTGTTCCTCAGGAACAGCTCCAGCACAGGTTTCCCACAGGATCACAAGTCCTACCAGAAACTCTGCTCCAGCACAGGTCTCTTCTCTTAACAGGGCCACAGGTCCTTGCCAAGATCCTGCTCCATCACAGGCTTTCCACGGGGTCACAACCTCCTTTTGAGCAACCACCTGCTCCATGTGGGTCTCCTCCACAGGCTACAGGTGGATCTCTGCACCCTGTTAAGCTCCATGGGCTGCAGGGCACAGTTGCTTCACCATGGTCTTCACCACAGGCTGCAGGGGATCTTCAGCTCCAATGTCTGGAGCTGAGGATTCCCTGCAGCTGTCTGAAGGAGCTGTCTCGTCCTCCTTCTCCACTGAACTTGGTGTATGCATAGTTGT
>NW_008682364.1:1423-17513 GCF_000695815.1 Acanthisitta chloris
CTGGAGCCACTGGCACTGGCTCCACCAGACATGGGGAAGCTTCTAGCAGTTCTCACAGAAGCCACTGCTGTAACCTCCCCACTGCCAAAACCTGACACAAATCCACTACACTTTCCCCCCTGGAAAAAGCTGTACTTCAATTTCCTGAACTACACACTAGTTCCAAGTCTATTTTGCCTGGATGTTCCATGGAAGTTCCCACTACAGGATGCTACAGCCCAAGATCTCTCAAAGCCAATGGGCCAGACAGAGAGAATCACACCTCCTGGATGGAGAATCAACACTATACACCAGTCATTTTGAGGGCTGTAAAGAGACAGGAGATCCTTTCAAGTATTTTAAAAAATGCTGAAGAGCTAGCATGGGTTACCTGTAAATCACTTTGGCTTTTCTCCTCTATCTCAATCAGCAAATAACCTCAGACAAACTTCTTTTGCTTAAATATCTTCACATAACCATCATTTATTCTTCAGGACATTCAGTTTCAGTAAAAGGAAAAATTTACAGTGAGCTGAGTGGATGCACAATTAAATTGCAATAATCTGGATATGGCTAAAAATAGTAGATATAGGATGTCAAACAAAATTATCAAAGATTGTTAAATACTCTGATTTAATGTGCCCACACACACTCTCCACAGTGTTCTGTACACAAAACATAAGCAGTTGTTTGACAAGACTGCCTTTGTTTTATTTCTAAGTGAAATCACTCTTGTCAGAGTAATATTTTTATGGAGCAGTGACACTCCAGGTGTTCCTAACCAGCACAACTATAACTTGATGCAAAGCTCACAGCTCTGAACAGATTCCAACTCTCAGCTTATCTACCTGCTGAGGAAATAATCTGTAGTTTTATCATGCTGGGCTGTTCTTACTTAGCTCTCACTCACAGAAAGAAACTAAGGGAATTCCCAAAATGCTTAAGAGGTGCTGCATGTCAACAGTCATAAAATAAATTCCTAACACCTTTCCACTTTTTTTTTCTTCCTTTATATTTTCTCACAACCCTCCCACCCCCCACCAAATACTTTGGTGCAGTAATCCTAAACTCTTCCTTTTAAGAGGCTTGTATAATAGAAACAGCAGCCTAAGAAAATAAAGTACTGTGGGGATTTGGTTCTCCTGAAGAAGTAGCTCCATGAACTGCAAGTGTTCACTTATTCTTCCACATACTAAAAAGGAGACTCAGTGATGCTACCAGCCAAACAGGTATCAATTCTAATTCTTTGGCTGAGAGGCTTAACCTGTTCACACACTGCTGCTTATCCCAACACTCTCTATGGAGACAATACACAAGAGTAAACATGTTGGAAAAGGCTGATACATGAAAGTTAGCAAAGGAGAGGAAAATTCATTATGAAGTCACCTTGACATAGATAGATGGCATTTTTAGTTTCAAAAAACCCAAACACATAAAAAGCCACATCACTTATCAACTATTTCTATCAATTTAATCTCCTTTACTGTTAGAAAACATATCAGGCATAAGGGCCTTAAAGTTCTTAACAATTAAAAATATCAATACTAATGAATCCTAATCATCACAACTGCTGAAGCAGAACTGCAGAGAAATGGTACTCTTGTTTTCAGTGCATGAACAAACCCCTGGTTTACCCTATTGTTTGTATTCAAAGAAAGTTATTAGATCAACTTTCACATTTCCTTTGCTGGGCAATGTGGAAGGGCAACAGTGAGCAGGATGAGATCAAGAAAGAGAAAGAAAGAGAGCCCACTTGGTTAGTTTTGCTAAGAACAGAATTGTGGTGATCAGAATTGCCCTTCATGCCAGATCAACACTAGGCTTCCTATTGAGGTGTAATTTTTGGAACAAAATCAGATTTCAGCTGTATCCAGATATTTGTTTCTTTCATTTGGTTGTAAAAACCCAAAACCCAGAAACATATGACCCAGAACATTTGCAGCAACACTGTAAACAGGCTCAAATTAAGAAACCCCAGAACACACTGTGAGAAACAAGAGGAAACTAGAAACAATCATTTTCAGAAATTAAACTCTTGCTTTTTATCTATCCCAATTATTTTTCTCATGTTTATACACATCCTCACTTGTACTCTCCTATTTAGAGTTTACATTTACATGTTCCTGTACAAAAATGTGATTTGGTTCACACCAATTCTGCCACAGAGCTAACAAAAATACCTAGAAAATCTCAGTTGTTCCGCCCATGTGCCAACTATACAGTTTTATAACACTTTAATACCATTAGCACCAATACTACTACCATAATATGTAGCATTGTAAAAATTACTAAGTAATCAAATATTTCAGGAACTCGTAAGCAAACAGCTATCAATTACCATCTTTATCTACTACAATGTTTCATCTTTTTCCTTCACACAATATTTCATTATTTATCCATAGAATCAGTAAAGCCTTTGATAAATTATTAGATGTATTTGTTTTGTGCTCCACATTCCTCTTGCCACCCTCATCATGTCAGAGTGAGGTTATCCATTCTCTGTGGCTGAAGGTAAAATAATTCAGTATGATTAATGCTATCACTAACAAGAATTTGTTTTCTTGAAATAGCACATTCAGAAGAGCAGTTCAGATAAGGCCAGGATAGAGTTTTATATCTATATTACAAACTATCCCTGGTTTTCTTGTCAGCTCCTCCACCTTTGAGAAAGCATCGAGTGCATGTCCCAGCACTGCCAAGATCAGCCACAACAGATGGTTGCTTTCAACTGAATCCCACAATTGTAAAATGTGTGAACACTTTTTTAAGAGATGCCAGAACCTGAGAGGAAGAGCTTGATACCTGTTTCATATATAACCATTTCACAGCTAGTTTTTTCCTTCTTTTCCCTGCTGAGCTCTGCTTCCTGTGCAGAGGCCTATTCAGCAGATCTGTCAGAGACATACCCAGGACTCCGTATTCGGACAGGGAGCTGTTGCACACGGTGTAGGGAGCCTGCTGCTCCCAGAGGTGATTCATGGGAACACACGTTCTCTTGTCAACTTCTTGATCGTGAAGGACGTGATGACGATGGCTGCAAATAGTGGAAAGAAATCTATTAGCTAAGAATCACTTTGGGCTTTAACAGAGCTACTTTCAAAGGTAAAGCATCAAAGCCACATTCTGGAAAGAACACAATCAACACAGTTATCTTTGCTACACACAACACCCTGCTTTGGTTGAAATCATGTGAAATACAATCATATGGCTAAACAACATTGCTGGTCTACAGGAACTTTCACTGACCATCCAGGCTTGTTCTCAAGTACTCACAGGAACTGAAAATACCTCATCACTAGAAGAACGGGGAGGGGGAAAAGGGAAAAGGACAGGCAGGGTGCTGCTATAAAACAGAATGATTACAGAAATGCAGAAGAATACAATTGTAATTCAAAGCATTTCATTCTGCCTCCCTCAAAAATTCTAAAAATCTTTTCCTTAAAGCAACTGTTGTCTTCTATGCAAAGAAAATTAATCTAATCTCAGCACGAAGACTTGAAGGAGTTGTATCTTCTTTCCTGCTATTTTCATTCACATGCACCATTTAGAGTTCTCTAGAACACCATTAATCAGCATTAGAATGGGGCACTGAGGAATACTACCAAAACAGAGATGACTGAAGTAATTACTGTAATCCATTAACTCTCTGAGCAGACTAACTGAGTGAATCACAGCAATATGTCCAGCTCTACAACTGCTAACATAAGGACAGTTATTGTACTGGTAACAGTACTGTGTGTTGTATAGCTGCCAACACTGAAGTCTGAATCTTTTTGTACCTCCCTTTGCTATAATGAATGCCAGCGAAAGAGCTGTGAAATTTATTTAGAAGTCAACAATGTAAGGCCAGAAAACGACAGAAACTTTGAAGAACAGCACAGGGAGGGAAGTAGATAGAAAGGGGAAAATTCACACACCAGACAGCTGTTTGGCAGAAATCATTTTTGCCACTGTCATTTGGTTTTTGTCATTCAGTCAAAGATAGAAGGCCTAGCTACATGATAAGCTTCTTGAGCACACAAGTTTGTGTTTCCCTAGCAAAAGGTGATTAAGAAGAGCATAGCTGGACAGCCAGAAATATACAGACATACAAGCCACTTGTGTGCAATTGTCAGGTTTATTGACATCAAACCGGTAGAGAATCAAGTCTCTCTCTCCCCATTTGATTTCCCATCTCCAGAGTGTGTCTCCAAGATGAGAAGTGGCCTGGTGCTTCTATCTGCAGCTTTATCTACCTTCTATCTATTGGTAATGTTGAGGACTGAAATAGGAAGAAAGCAAGCTGTCACACTGAATACTGACAGAAAGGACTATTTTCTAGACTGATTTGAGATATTATGTACTTCCAGGACTTTGGGGGGTGAAGAAGAAGAAGACTTTCTACAAAGACAGCATAAAATGACATCTACTTTCTATGTGTCTGCAATGTGGTTTTTGCCAATAAAAACGCACAAGCATTTGTAAATATCTTCAGTTCCCAGGGAACCCACTCACCTTTATAATCAATGACAAAGAAACTCAATTACAGCTGAAAAAAGAGCAGCTTTACTGAAAACTGCAGTATCTCTCAGATGTGCTTGTACCACAAGTTAACTTCTCTACCTATTCCTCTGATGAAGTGAGCCTGAATACAGTAAAAGTCTTATGTATTTCTACATTGTTCTCTTCTATTTAATAGAGTAGTTGAATATTCTCTGACTTCCTCAGGTCCAAGGTGCTTTTATCATCTCACCCTTTATTGTCCAGCTGCCCTATCACATTCAGAACAAAAATGCCTAATCACACCACTGGCTAGTATTCTGTGGATCCCACTACCCATCAGGCAAACTCAAAGCCCAGCAGCAAAGCAGAACCAGGTTACAATAAATCAAACATCTCCAGTACCAGCTTCAGTCCTGAACTTCACAAAAATTTATTGGAATGCTTTTTTAGTCCTTTTCTAAAAGATTGAATAATAAAGTCCAGATGGCACAAGAATCCTTAGCTAGACATCAGCCATCTGAATAACTTTGTATTTGACCATGTTTCATAATTCTTTTCCCTTTATTTCTGGGAGCATAACAATTCTTTTAATCTTAAACACACAAAAAAAACCCTGGAAAATCATTCTGGAAAATCCTCTTCCACTAGTGAAAGAACTGGGAATACTGAGAATCAGTGTTCTCAAGACAAGTTTAAGGGTATGCTATGTATGACTAAGCACTCACCTGAAACAGGCAGGTAAGTTGCTAAATCAATGGGCACATAAGTTCCTCTTCCAGGAGGTGCTCACTTTACAAGACCACAATACTGAAATCAAGGAGGATGAGAAATCAGAGAGGGGGGGAAATCTCCTGATTTTCAGTTTTGTTTTCAGGTCTTGTCCAAAGGATTTTGTTAAACTGCTATTAGAATGGAAGAAACAGGAAGAAAGCCCAGAAGACTGGATACCAAATGAAGCTCAGCACAGAAACAGAGTATTGTACCAAAGAAGACGGACACCAAGATTTATTTCTCTTTTCTGCAAGCATTCACAATGAAGCACAGTGCAGCTGCTAGCTCATTCACCCTAGGAATTGGCATCACTTCAAAGGCTTCAATTGAATACATCATTAACATTTTACTCCAGAGATTCAGGTAAGGCAGGAACTATATATATTTTCCCAAGTGATCAGATTCTGCGTTCATTCATTCTCTATAGACATTAAAAGTCTCAGTACAAAGGACCTTATTTCACTTCTAAAAGCTTTCCCTAGCTGACAACATATTTGTTCACATGACACCCAAGTTCCAAGCAGCCATCACTGGAATGGTATTTAAAAGACTCAATCTGCTGCAGAAGACACCCTTCTCTTAATTCTCAGCAATTGGATAGAATGCAGCTGCATTTTTTGTTAAAAGGCAGGGAGAAAAATATATAATTTCTGTTTTTCAGCAAGAGAAGGAAGAAAATATCTTAAAATATTTGTTCTGCTTTAAATACTAATTTTTAAAATGCTGTTTACAAAGACACAGGAGATTTGATTAATTTTGACTGCCAGAATCTAAAACTTTCAGATTAATGCTGAATAGTCCCAACTTCCCCTTCCCTGCAGAAGTCCATATTGTTTAAAAAATGCTCAGGTGTTTCTCCAGGCAAGGGACCATATTTCATAGTTCTCTCAGTACTCACCTGAAAGTGCCCCTCTCCACATCCTGTCCACTGAGTCGGACGTGGATCCCTTCTTTCAGAACAGAGCCAAAAGCCATGTATTCTGCCAAGGCCCAGTCAACAACCCTGTTCTTGGTCATTTCCAAGCGGGCTCTCAAAATCCGAGAGAGTCCTACATTGCAATAAAGAGCAGAAATGAATGGATCTACTTCAGAGAAATTTTATGTTCACATTACATTCATCATTCTCCTTCCTTACTGGCTAAGTTAAACACAGGTTCTAATAGGGTCTACAAATTGTTTTTCTAGAACTGAACTGCTAACAAAGTGAAACAATTTGTTTCCCAGGCAAAGGGTTGCATAATGTTCATGCCTTGTTTTTGAAGAAGAAAGTAAGATTGGCTGTGTCATAAACTACTGAGGACAATTAAAAAGAATCATGATGAAATACTTCTTCCTGAAGATTTATTTATTTTCACATCTCTAACACAAAATACTGTTTTGTAAGAGACTGAAAATACCAGCAATTGGCTTTGTGATTTTTTCTTCACTCCTTTTCTCATTTTTTCTTGCCACTTGTCTTATTGGACTTCTGGAGATGTTATAAAGTGAAACAGGCTGGAGTGATCAATACTATGAATATCATATAAATAGAAAATTGCAGCAGCTGCCAATGGATTTTCAGTTGGCAACCAATAGCTTTTTTTTTTCAGTTAAGATTTTATAACCTCATAAGGCAAAATACAAGTTACAAGTGACTTTTAAAGGGAAAAAACTTCACCAATGCACACAGTTCCTTCCAATTTTGAGGCTATGAGTATTCACTGTCACTTGACACATTTTCACATCTGCCCTGATGCCTTAGGTAAGCTGCCCCATTTGTTATTTACCCATATTTCCCTTTGCCACTTTCCACAATTTTACAAAAACAAAACAAAACCAAAACAACAAAAGTCAAACAAACAAACAAATAACCCACCCCACTTTATTTCTACATAGAACTATTCTGTCATTGAAATTGCTGTATTTTAAGTGCATAAAAAAATCTTGAAAAATTTCTCTTCAGAACACTAAACATTTCATAAAATAATCTTCCCATTGTTTGTTGAAAGACTGCATGATATTAGGCTGTTTCATTCTAGTGGAAGGACAAAGTACTTGGGACGTGCTCTTCCCCTTCTATTTCGCCCCAAATTCTCTCTTATGGCCTTTTAAACTGCATAAAAGAATCTAGCAGCCCAAAGCTTGTTTTGAACCATAAATCTACCTTATGTGCTGGCAAGTGTTCCCTAGTGTCAATGGTTAATCAGCTTACTAATGAGAGACCAACTTATCTTTTTAATTAGCATAGCAAATACTAAATTTTATTGGGTGACTGTAATTTCTAATTTATCAGTGTCACAAAAAGAGTGCACAAATGCATAGAAGAGTTTTAAAGTTTATCCATTAATTGTATCTGCTTAACAAGCCTGCAACTGAAAACTGGGAATGCCCTATCATCATTACTTCTAAGTGTTTAATTGTCCCAGAGGAACACGAACACACAGAACATCTCCAGCAGACACACTTTATTCCTTGATGGATGACTCTAGAGAAGAAAGATTAGCTAGAGATTTTATACAGAAAAATGCTCTCTATCCTGATCCTAAATTCATACCCTACAAGCCAACAGAAGAAAAAAGATCCCTAAACAAAGAGTCTCCATGTTTGCCCATGGAATAACCATGTCATTGCTCCCTGTGGCTGATAGATTTCAACCTGACCAGGAATTAAAAATATCTCTGAACTTTGGCACACTTCTTGCTGTAATAGATGCCATTGTCAGAACTGAATCTTTTCAGAACAAAAGCTAAGACTTCTTGAAAACAATGTTAGATTCATGCTGTCATCCGTGTTAAACGGTAAGTTGAAAGAAAAACTGTCAGAATTTGCCCACACAGCATCCATTCAGCTGTATGAAAATTCAGCTCATAGCACAGAAGCAATGTTGCCAGGTCTGAAAAGTCCAAGCTGTATTTCTGAATGGAAAGTTAACTACAAGAAAAGTCTCTTAAGTGGACCTCAAGTTACCACTGGTTTTAGCATTAACAAACCTTACATTCACATGAGTGAACAGCAAGTTCCACAAATGTGCTGCACAGAGGCAGCGTGTTCCACAAGGACTTGAAGAATGAAAGGAGGTATTAACTGAACGTTACAAAGAGACTTTTACTTCCCTCAAAGGAAGATCTGTTTTAATGAGGTATGGAACAGAAATAACGTGATACTGACAGAACATTATGCCGAGAACAAACAGCAGGACCTTAACTTAACTGTCACATTTTCCTTGCCCACAGAATGGAAGAATTAAAACAAAAAACAGTCACGTGAATTTTCCTTTTTGGGAAATGGCCCAACAACAAATTCTGTGCAGAAATACAGAAACAGAGCAAGAAATGCAGCCACTAGGTGATGCAAAGACTCCAGCTGACCTGAGTGTATTTTGAAGTCTTCGACTGGCACTGAACTAGCGACATTGCCGATGTGAGTCAGCAGGTCCTCTGAAATGCCAGTCGAAGGACACGACATGCTCTTGGGTTCTCCATCCATGTTAAAGAAACCTGGAAGTAAAAGATTTGATAAGATATTCAAGGGCTGTTTAAGAGACATCTATATTATCTACAATTTATTTAAAAACTCACAACTCTTAAATGACATTCTAAGCAGCAGACCAGACCTAGTTCTTCACCTTTCACTGGGAAACACAATAATTCTGATTGTCTGCATGATGACAGAATTTGATCTTAGTCACCCAAAGATCTGTTTTGTTTCTGCTTTCATGCCCTGTGAAGTCCAACTACGTAGGCAGAGGCAGACAACAAAAGGCATATGGCACCTCAATCCCTCAAAATAAAAATAAATTTAAAAAAAAATTTCAAAAGAAAGAGCATGAGACATACTCCTTCTTGACAGCACAGACAGACAACAATACAGGAAAACCACTTCTCTGCTATCCTGGAGAGACATGTTTTTCAAAGTCACACCTTACTTTGCATGTTTTTTAAAAGCATTTATTTCAAGTTGATGTGGCAGAATGCTGTATTTACTGTTAACAAGGACAAATCACAGTTCATATATTCCATTTTAGAGGAACACTGATAAAATCTATTTAAATCCTAGATTATGGACTCAAAATGAAAGCACAGATAAAAACAGGATAAGGGAAAGGACATTTCTTACCAGGCCAAGGTGAATCAAGCCAGTGCTTGATGTGAAGGATCTTATTATCCTTAGATCTAGTATATGCTTCTTCACATATTCTATCATATTTTGCAATTTCCTCCTGTAGAACAAAAACTTTTTTTTTAAAACAGATAAACATATCACCCTTATATCTTACTATCTTACAAATAACACTTACCATTCAGCAGAATAAAGCCTGTGATTTTTTTTTAACAGTCATATTTCTAAGATCAGGACCATCCAGCTCTCATACCCCTGGCTACAGAAGGCAGAAAAGACTGTAAAAGAACTTCCTAGAAAACTAGCCTGTCAGAGAGTCTAGCTAAGTATCTGCTGGCCACACCTGTCAATGGCAATAGATACAGTGCCATATTCTGGAGAGGCAGAATGCCTCTGCAATATCTATGTTTCAATCCAGAACCATGCACAACTTACTGAGTTAGCTAATCCTTAAAGTAATTAACAGCAGTGTGGAACTCAGTCTGTACAGCAAAACATTCATCCAGGATCCTGGATCCAGTCAACAAAGCCCATCCCACTACTGTCACACTCTTACAATGATTCAGGAAAGCTACTTCTGCATGAGCTGCAATCATTCTTGTAGATAATGGAATGTACCTACACAAACTGCCTTTTACTTGATCTGCAGTATGTCTCTACATAGTTAGCAACACCTTCTCAGAAGGTCCTTTGTTGCATCTGCACTCTACATACTCATTTTCAAAAAGATCTAGTTAAAAACCTAACCAGTTTAATACAGGCACCAGACTCGACACTTCACCCTTCTGGAATACTTCAAATGATCTCTGATCTTAGTTGAATTCTTGTGAGAAAATAAAATTGATTCTGTTGCATCATTGCTGGACACAAGCCTGCCAAGATTATCAATATGAAGATACAATTATACCTATGAGTGTTCAAATACTGTCTTGCTGCTGAATCAATGTTCTCAAGATGAGGAACAGCTGACAAATGCCTCTATTTTCCAACATTCTCATCTGAATGCCTTTTACAAAACTCAGAACTGAAGCAATTTTTTCCCTGTGCAATATATATTCATTACTTCACAGCACTTTCAGTCTTTTTGTTACAACAATACTATTTTACATGAGAATCCAAACCAAATTGAAACATAAATTGTCAAAGGGTGAAGACTTCTCACAGTAATGAAAGGAAGGTTTTCAAGCAGTCAGCATACAGTGACAGTTGTGTCTTTCTACAGACAGCTCCTCAGGTTCCCTTTGACTCTGTTGATGTGTACCTCAAACTCCTGCAGTGTCACAGTCCCATCTGCAATCAGTTTGTCAGCATACTTCTTCAGCACTGGCACCTGCTTATGGATCTGCTTGTACATCAGAGGCTGGGTGAACATTGGTTCATCCATTTCATTGTGCCCTCTCCGACGGTAACAAACCTACAAAGGGAAAGATTGTTTCTGTTGGCAAGGAAAAATGTCAAAAGAAATTTTTTTCATATTTTTATAGAGATTTTAAGCGGTTTATGGTATAAGAAACATTTATGGCTTCTTGTGGGCCTGTTAGTTGTTTGGTTTTTTAAAATGAGGAAAATAAAGGCCATTAAAATAAAATATGTTACTTGACTAGACCTTCGAAGCCACAGGAAAATAGGAGAGTAGTACATCAATCACAGAATGAAAAGTTAAGAAAACCAAGGCTTACCAAGTCAACCACCACATCTTTATTGAACGTGTTTCGCCACTCTGCAGCTACACTGCACACATACATCACTGCCTCAGGGTCATCAGCATTCACATGAAAAATGGGAGCATTGACCACACGAGCAACATCAGTAGGATATGGTGATGAACGAGCCATGCGAGGGTCTGTGGTGAAGCCAATCTAAAAATTCCAGAAACATCTATTAAAATAATTTGAGCACCTCTCTCTACTCCATTTTGAATGTTTGAGGTTTGCATTTAATAGTCACTTACACAGGAGTAGCATCAGCTTTTCAGTTTGGCTAGCTAGCTTCTTTCTGCTCCCTTAAATACTAACCAAAGCAAACCTAATCCAATCAAATAGAATGAAATACATGTAGGTGATAAAATACTATTCACTCAGAGTTGCTAGAAACTATGATAATTTTCAGAAACATCCCAACCATTCTAAAAGACAGAGAGGACAATGCACCCAGTTAATAACAGACAAGAATAAAAAAAAAAATACAGGAGCGACTATTCAGCAGACAAATTGATTGGAAAATCCTCTATATGTTACCTGGTTGTTAACCACAACATGAATGGTTCCATTTGTGGTGTAGGAAGGGAGGTCACTTAGGTGAAATGTCTCATAAACCACTCCTTGTCCTGCAAAGGCAGCATCCCCATGTAATAATATGGACATAACCTAAGAGGGAGAATTACACACACATACCCACATATACATTAGAAAGCAAAACTGCAATTTAAACTTCTCAGCAGGATTTCTTTATCCCACATTTCTGTAGTGTTTATAAGATAGAACACTATTTTTATAATAAACCATAAATTTCTCAGCATTCTTCTGCCTTTGTTCAGTTTGCAAATGAAAGAAATCTTTAAGCCTACTTCCTGAAGTTACCCTTTAGGTACCATGTCAGAAACCTCATCCAGTTCAACAGGTGATATATTCCTTTTGTGAAGGAGGAAGGGGGAAATTTTATGACACAAAATTCTGGTACACTATTTTTATTAACAATAATATGAAAAACTACCACAAAAAGTCACTATATTAAACAATCTTTACCTTTTTCCCTGCCGTGTCCCCTCGATAAAACTGCTCAGCTTTTGTTTTCCCTTGCACAACAGGATCAACTGCTTCCAAGTGAGAAGGGTTAGCCATCAGGGACAGAGTGATTTTCTTGTTTGTTGCTCGGTTGATCCTCTCATGGTACATTCCCAGATGATATTTTACATCTCCAGATCCCTAACGTGCAAGATGTAATCACGATTCAGGAATGTCATTCATATCTGCTGCATCTGATTCACTATGCCTGAAATTTATGCCTCAGTCTGAAAAATGCACCTAGTTAAATGTACATCAGTATACAATATGGGCTTGATGCCACAATTTCCAATTGGAACACTGTTTCTATTTTACTACTGTCGCCATTCAATGTTGGATAAATACTTACAGAATATTGGTACTCGTTTCATTTACATAAAATGAAGATGCTCAGAGAGTATGAACTCAGTCTAATGGAACTTACTTATCAACAGTTATTCCTGAGATGCCTTCTGCATATTAGAGGTACAACATAATTAAATTTGTTAAGAAATTTCTCTGAATCATGTTCCTCACACTAGAAAAGAATAATGAATTTCAGCAGCTAATAATGTGATTTTCACAATAATCATGAGCAAAACATTTGAAAACTACTTTGAATGTTGACCTCTCTATACAGATCTATTAAAAAAGCATCTTACCTCATCAGCTGCTTCAAGTTTGGGATCAAACTGACAGAAGATCTGCTCCAGCTCTTTTCGGATTACATTAGCCAAAACATTCAGCCTACCCCTATGAAAATCCCAAACACAGTTGTCTCAAAAATGGTAGTAACAGAGTCAATAATATAAAATTTACAAAATCTCAAAACCACTGTCAGAAATTTGCAAAAGTTCACTTCAAACATTTGAACCTCAACCCTTTCATTCAGCCCTTCGTCCCGTTGCAAAGTTCCTCCAAAGCCTTCCCTCAGACATTTTGTAACACCTAGGTCACCAAGTGAATTTTATAGGTTTCTAGCAGTCTTTATATCATCACATTAATAATTAGTTAAGGCAGACTGCAAAAGTAAGTTCACTACTCTCTCGCCAAGCTTTCCCAGTTCCAGGCTCTATGCAATGGCAGAGATGCCATGGCTGCTGCCACATTTGCTTGCAGCATCAAACTACACTCAGGAGAGTATCGTTACCATCTACCTGTGAATCCTGTAGCCTCTCACTGACAGGCACTTGTTACAGTCCTGTGTTCCCATTACTTGCTCTGGCTGACTCTGCTACCTCAGCTTCTCTTTGTTAATCAAATTCTAGAACCCAAAACCTGTCTGAAGACAATAAGCCCATTTATTGGGGTGTTTCCATTGACATTACCTATGAGGCATCCCCATTATAACATATTCAATTCCCATTTCACTGGATTTATCAATGATGGTCTTAAGTGCAGGAATCATCACTTCACATCCTTCCAAACCAAATCTCTTTTCAGAAGACCACTTGCGAGCAAGGAAGTCTTCAAATCTTTGCAGAAAAGAAACACAAAAAAACATGAGAGGGTGTTTTTATTAAGAAAATGTAGCAAATACTTATTGTCAACATCTAGGAAATAAAATTACATTAGACTGTTTTGAAATGTCTGTGAATACAAGTTTTTAGGCTTCTGGAATTAAGTCACACGTAGGGAGAGAGACAAAGGAGAGCATTAAGTCTTCCTTCTCCTCCATCTAAGAAGTATTTACTAGGACTTTGAAACAATTAAGAGTCTCCACCTCAGGCAAAACTGACAGACAAAATCAAGTTAAACCCCGTTATCATGTACACAAATACTGATCTGTGGGAAGGCAGAATGACACCAAAGAATCTAGTCTATTCTATGGATTAAAGAAAACATAAAAGAAAACCTATATTTTCTGGGAGTAATAATTAAATACTTATAAAGAAACAAAGTAGAAACCATGTCTATTCCATAGGTCTCATTCAAGGGCAGGGCTCCTCAGACTATGTGATGCAATGGTTGGGAACATGCCAGGAACTAGAACACTGGTATCTCTGCCTGAGCTTCAGCAGCAGAATTATGTCAATCTCTGACAGCTCTATGTTCTTTCATTCTTTAATGCATTTGGGCCAGAGGCAATGTGAGTGGTTAAAAAGTACCTTTTAACAAATGCTGAAAGGATTATATGTTGTAAAGCTTGGAGATACAAAAGGCAAAGATAATACATCTTCATGAAAGTAACTGTATTGGTTACATCATCTGTGCAATGCCTTGACTCATAACACTGCTGTAATCCATTAATACTCAGCTTATTCTCACTGGGAATGCTGACATTTACCTCTTTAGATTGAAGTCCTAAAGGCAGTGAAATGAATTGTTGCCAAAAGACTCTCCTTAGCTCACCCACCAGTACCATTACAATTCAGCCATCTAAGCAGCAAGCCAGACCCTCAGCTGAGCTATTCTGTCAGAACTCCTCAGGAAAGTCTGTGGGGCTGTGCCAGTTTATAGAAACTAAGATTGGGGTCCCACGTGAACAGCAAGTCCTACAGGGAGAATCAAAGCAGTGTACATGCTGTTTTCCTCCTCTTTGCAGAGGCAAGTGAAGCCAGTATTGGACAAGCAGAAAGTTCATCATTTGAGGCAAACTGCCACTATGTGTGCAAACCTACAGCACTTCACAGTTACATTTTGCAAGGCCCCTACATGCCACTATGAGTGCTCAAAGGCTGGCAGCTCATCCACTGTCACTGCATGCATTCAGTAGCCAGGGAGGAACAAGCCTTAGGAAAGCTGGTTGCTCTCAGAAGAGATAATCTAGACATGCTTGACCTGGCACAGGCTTAGGAAAACGCCCAGATCAAACTCCACACAAGGGTCTAATATGTTTACTAATCCATACACAAACTAGCTCAAAAAACATACAATGAGTATTTTACATAAGGAGGAGTTAAGAATGAACTTTTGTTCAATAACCTCTCAGTGAAAACCACTAAGGATGAGAAATCCAACTTTAAAATTCACTTTCAAGTACCTGAACTCTGTAATACTTAGAATGAGCATTTTTGAAAACTCTGTTCTTGAGCAAAACAATGAAAATCTGCTTTACAAAGCCACAAATCTCCAGAACACATCCAGGTTTCCCCCAAAACCAGGGGTTTTTTTCCTAGATCATTTTCAAACCATGAAATAAAAAGCATACTAGAGACAGCTGGATAGGAATTTTTGTAAAATATTTTTGCTCTCAATTTCAGCAGACAATTAGTTTGGCAGAAGATTAACATTTGGCTCCTTCATGCTACTAGAAACCCCTGATCTTTCCACAGCTTAGGCAGTAATAAAAGCACAAATTCCTGTTTTAAGGTAAATAGAGATGATTCATAGTGAGGGCTTGTTAAACCAATGTACTCAAGTGTAATATTCACTTGACCATTAAGTGACATTTTTATTTCTATTTAAATGAGACTTTTAACCAGACACATAATCTTCCTGCAATATTGGCAAAAAAAACACCTGGCAAAAATACCCTTTGACACCTTCAATGACCTCTTCATTTTTATGTCTTTGAACACAGAAGCTTAACCAAAAAATGGACCTTTAAAAAAATATAACTTCTATTTATCAGGGGACATACAAACTTTTAGATTATAAAAACTGGAATAAATCAGGGACATACAAACTGTTTTAGATTATAAAAACTGGAATAAATCTTTGTCTGAAAAGTCTTGTTCTAGGCGTAAGAGGGTAATTAGTCTCTGGGATCACAGTGTTTCCATATAGATAGCCACAATCAGAACAATCAATAAGCTGTTTCCAAATGTGCTTTCTTATATAGCAGAGACTAAAACTGCTTTTGCCAGGTCATGCAACAGTACATGACATATGCATAGAATCAACCAGGTTGGAAAAGACCTCAAAGATCTTCAAGTTCAACCCTACCGTGGTTACTAGACCATGGCACATCTAGTGCCACATCTAATCTCATCTTGAAAACCTCCAGGGATGGTGAATCCACCACCTCCCCAGGCAGCGCATTCCAATGCCTGATC
>NW_008682364.1:17548-38309 GCF_000695815.1 Acanthisitta chloris
AAAAAATCTCTTCCTAATATCCAACCTAACCCTCCCCTGGCAGAGCTTAAGTCTGTGCCCTCTTGTCCTACTGCTGATTGCCTTGGAGAAGAGACCAACCACCACTTGACTACAGTCTCCTGTCAGGGAGTTGTAGAGAGCAATAAGGTCTCCCCTGAGCCTCCTCTTCTCCAGGCTGAACACCCCCAGCTCCCTCAGCCTCTCCTCATGGCACTTGTGCTCCAGTCCCTTCACCAGCCTCGTTGCTCTTCTCTGCACCTGCTCCAGCACCTCAATATCCCTCCTGAGCTGAGGGGCCCAGAACCGCAGACAGTACTCAAGGCATTGGCAGATCTCAAAAGGAAAAGGGCAGAAACAGGACTTGAAATCACATTCCAACATTGTTCTGACACTTACTTTCTGAAACAGGCTGCAAATCTTTAACACAGATATATACTACTAGTCTGTTGGAACAACTTTTTGCCAGTTTATTGCTACAAACCAATTAAATCATTGCCAGATATGCCACAAAAGGCTGGACAAGTGTTATAGAACACAACCTGCCTTTTAAGATAATAGAATACCAAAAGCCACAACACAGACCCTGACACACCTCACAGCACACACTTTCCTTTGATGTCGCATCCAGGTTAACTACACCCACCTGTACTCCAGACCTTCCTTAGACTATTCACCTCCACCTCAGCAGTCTATAGATCACAGCAGCTTTCACCCAGCAGTCCCAGTTTCCCAGCACACCCCAGTGTACCTCATCGAGCGCACCAGCCTTGCCAACAAAGTCCTTTTTTCCTCATTAGTAAACTTCATAACTCCTGGAGTCTCAAACTTCTGCCGGATCCACTGGCACTGCTCCACATCATTGATGAACATGAACTCCAAGCCAATGTGTTGGCAGTAGGTATTCTAGGATGTGAAAATGCCAACAACAGAAGCTTTAGGAGCTAATGAGCCATGAAGAAATAAATATATTTTTTAAATTATATGCCCTGTTACTCTTGTGAAAGCTTCTTGTCTTCTTCCTTTTCCACTATGTCTTCTCCACAGTAATCCTGGAAGTGAATATTTTGCTAAATCTAGTTTTGTGCCACAAAGCTTTTTCTACAAAGTAATGTTTCAAAAATCTGAAACTGGAAGATTGTCATCTGGTGATGCATTCAAAGAAGGCAAATAAACACATTTCTCCTAACTTAGTACTGTTCTTACAGGCATAGTACAGTCTTTTCTTTAGATGCACCAGCAAGGATTTCAAGAAATTTATCAAAATTTACCCTGTCTTTTTTAAATATCACCTGAAATCAAGCAATAAAAGCAGTGACAAGGCAGGTATGAAGTCTCATGAAAGTTATCTGATAATTGTCAAGTTTCAGAAACCTGGGAATCTGAAAAACAATCCAAGAAGCTGAGAACAGAGAAAGGATGAGAATAAATGCAAAGACACACCAGAAATTTTATCCCCTCGTTCATTTTTTAAGTTTTCTGCTTCTTACCTTAAAAAAGACTATTTCATCAGCAAAATGTGTCCAAAATACAAGTCAAGAGAAGTAAGACCTACTGTGAGTTTGAGACAAAACCACTCTGAAGACATAGTATGTCCTCTCTACTGCCTCTAAAAGGGAGTTGAATGTCAACTTCAATTAGAAAAAAAAAAGAAAATAGAGAGAAGAGGAAACCAAAGGGTTCTCTCCTTAACACAAATAAGTTCTTTGAGGTGTTTAGATTTTGCTATAGATTTTGTCTATTTGCACATTACAGTTTTAAGGATTGTCTCTTGAAAGTCGCTACACAGATAATCTAGAAGTGCAAATAAAAAAAAAATTAAAAAGTCCTCAAATGCACAACAGAGGTAATGTGGCTTGCCAAGTTACCATGCTTCAGCTAAGCTGACATAAAAGTCAAACAACCAGGAATATCCAATACTAATTCACTTAGTAGTCTACAAATTCATTACCAGTCCTACTTGCTGTTTTGTTATTTATTCCTTCAAAGTAGTTTGGCTTTAAATTGTTTTAGCTTTGATGACTTCATATCCCCTGTCAGATAATAAAACTCTAGAAAAAAGACTGGGGATGGAAAACAAGGACCATCACTGTCTACAAGCTACAACTGAGCTCTCATGAATTTGGTGCCCAACCTTCATATTTTTCCTCAAGTCAAAGCCTCACTAAAGCTAGGGATGTGAGAGCAACCCCTGAACATCCTAAGCACTGTATGCATAGGGGCTTTATCTGTGGTAGGACACTTAAAAGACACTTTCTAAAGGCTCTAGTCCTTTTAAACATCATCAGTTCTTACAGGATAAAGGATTTAATTAGTATTCTATCATATTCACCTCTGTTATACTCATCCTTTATCTATGTATTTTAGATATCCAGGTAGGGAAATCAATGCTGCTGCTACCTCTAGAACCAGTACAAAAGTGATTTTAAATGCCATTTGAATTCTTTACATGATCTATTAATAACTGACAAATGATACATGTTTTTTTTGTGACTGACAGCTAGTAAAAGTTCACTTCAGTTTGGATGAAAACAATCACAAATCACAGAATGTGCCACTGACCTCCAGGCGTTTGATGATCTCTCGTAAAGAAAGACTGTTCTCATTTCCTCCTATGAAGGTGGTTGTTGGCAGCTGAAAGACTTTGTCCAAATCTGACTCATGCAAACCATAAAACCCTACAACAGGTACATTATTGATTTACAAAGCAGGGCAGGAGACAAAACAGGAACCAGCACTGTTTTTCAAACCATGGCAATGATGTTTAATAAAGCAATATTAAGAAAGAAGGCACCGGTTTAAAAATTGAAAGTGTGAATACTTTGAAGGCATCCATTAGTAAAATGCACTTTAGTCTGGCTTTTAAAATAAGTGTTTTAATTAAGTAGTCATTGTTTGAATAGAAGTGTAAACCACTCTTTCTTAAATGCTCAGATAAAACAACTGAAATTAAAATCACCCAAACCTTTTTTATATTTTAACATATTAGTATGGAGAATCAATGGTATATGTGCTATCTCTTGCAGTTCACTGTGTAGTAAAACAACTAACTGTAATGACTGGGATTTCTTCCTTGCTCTGTCATGAGCAACAAACACAAAGGAATCCCTTCTCACAGACAGAACTACTACCTTAATAGATAAGACTAAGAGAAAACACACAACATATTCAATGTAATGCTGTACAAGCACTCTGGTAGAACTTCCAAGTATTTCTATTCACTCTCTCTTTTTAGGGAAGGTAGTTTGAAATAGCCATTTAATGGCCTGCATAGCTCTATGTCCCAATCAGTGACCCCTTATAAATACAGATTTCCACATCGTCACCATCTAAAACAAGGGCTTGTTTAACCATATCATCCCCATCTTGACCTAGACACATCAAAACCTGTTCTGGCTGAGAATATTATTTAAGAGAGTATTTAACTTAACTATTATGCAGTTTCAAAAGTCAAAACACATCACACACAAGACAGACTGTTATCAGTGCAAGTTAAAGTCTTTGTATGACACAAGTTTAACCTAGACCTGTTAGCTGAGGAAAGGAGAAACAGCTTCTTACAAGTGTAAGAATGTGTTGTATAACACTTATAACACACACTACATACAGTTATAGAAACTGATCTATGCATTAAAACTATATATGTGTGTCTACACAGGTAAAGGTATTTTTAAAATTAACAATAGCATCTGTATTTTTAATTTTGAACTTGGTTCCAGGTAAGCTGCAGATATCCACTTTAACACGGATCAGACAGTCTGCACACAACTCCTAAATCAATAAAGAATAGTGCTCTGTATTCTCTGTTAAATGACATTGCTGAAGATGAGAGTGAAGCAGCAATTTAAAGATGAAATAACAATGGAACTTAGCATTTAGAGTTGAAGCCAGGCCATAGGACTGCATTGGACACCTTTACTACACAGCAGCCAGTAAAGAACACATTTTGTACTTTAAAAATAATATATTTTAAAATATTATTTTGAGGGTTTAAATAATATATTAACATTTCAAATCTGAGGTGACCAAAAAAAGGTGTATTTCTTCTTTTTGGTGTTGTAATATTTTTTTCCCCAGTAGCAAGGGAGAGGGGATGACAGGGGCTTTAGTGTAATTTGAAACAAAGCAGTGCTAACATCTATTTATTTTTTTTTTCTGACTGTCCCTCAGACTGTAATTTGAAACAAAGAAGTGCTAACATCTTTTTTTTTTTTTTTTCTGACTGTCCCTCAGACTTCACAGGCTCTTCATGTTCTATCATGCATAAACCAGAACACGTACAGGAGTGATTTGGGCACACACAGAACATCTGTCCTGTGTACTGCAGCACCACATTTACTGAAGCATCACCTCATGTTTAAAGAGACACAACCTTACTGAAATCCTGAAGCAATTCTAGAACTTGAATCATGCAGTAGGTACATCTGTAACTGCATTTGTAGAAGCAACTCTTAGAAGAAACTTCCCACCATACAGCTTCTCAAAAAGCAACCAGAAGATGGGACAAAGAACATGCACAGAAAAATCAAACACTAAAATACTTTCTGTACTGCCAGAGACCTTTCATAAGTTTCCTGCCTGGAACACTCAAGTATAGGCAATATTTGAGATCCTACCTTTTTTTTTTTTTTTTTTTTTTTTTTGCTATGCCAAAACTAGGTTAGAAATTTTGTTTCGCCTTGCAAACTGAAACCACCACAGTTGCACTCTCAGATACATCCCCCCATGACATTCAGATGTCTAGCATATTCCTCCTACAGGCATGAGTGTTTCAGCATCTGACCAGCCACAGCACTCTGCACTAAACTATCTGCAGAGTTTAAAGAAATGCCTACTGACGTGCTAGCAGTCACCCCTACTCCAAACTAATCACATTTTCTCAGTAAATGTCTAATGTATTTTCTAAGAGGTAATTGCCTTTAATTAAAGCTGACAAACTTCAAGGAGAACACCCAATTTGTGTAATCACCTCTCAATTTACAATCTTAGGCACTCTGCTGCCTTTCTATGATCAGAACTGCTTCTTCCCCTACCACAAGAAACAGAAACCACAGCAGCAAAGAGGCAGTAGATATACTTAGAGTAAAATTAAGCAGAATGTGTTCTATCTACTACTTGCACTATGTTTTATGTCTAGTCCAAAAAGCTTCCGTACACATCAAAGAAAAATTGACTCAGTGTCTTCATCAAGTAGAAACCTCCATTTTAAACAAACCAGGTAGATTGAAAAATCAATCAGGTGCTTTTTTATTCAAGCAGAGAGAGGCAAAGAAATTGATCAGTGCAATTTCTCAGAGCCATGCCCTCACAGCAACCAGAACAAGCTTTGCAAAAGCAAACCCGAGTGCACTATACCCTTCCAGCAGTAAACTGAAGTGATCACCATTGGATTATATCCATAAGGAAAGAATTCTACACTTCCCATGTTTTCTTCTGATAACTTTAAACAGACTTCTTCAAGTCATACAGAAAGAATAAATATAAAAAAAATCCAAAATTGGTCTGAAATTTACCCTAAGTTCCTCCATCCAGTGTTTCACTTATTGCTTGTTTTCCCTATTGATTAGCCTTCAGATGTATCCAGTTCAAACAAGTATCAAACATAACAGTGTAAGAGTAATTTAGATTACCAGAATCTTGGCCTAATGTATTGATTAGTATTAATTTCTGATGTGGAACAAAAACATCAGATTTGGGGATTTTATTGAGTGTTTAAAACCTCAGCTGTGATCTTAGACTAGAAATTCCATTATCCTGAAATTTTAGCTTCCTTACAAATGCTCAAAGGCACTGTTTCATGATACCAGCAAGCAGAAAAGAGAGAATCTTCCCTGAAACATGGCATCCCTGCCCATGGAAAGGGGTTGAAACTACACGATCTTTAAGGTCCCTTCCAACCCAAGCCTTTCTTTGATTCTGTGAATTGTCTTATTAAATCACCTCAGCTCAATGAGACACATGAGACGATTGCAAGCGAGCCCATGGCAAGTAAGAAGGCATACAGCATACACACCGAGTTTGTCGATTGTAGTAATTAGGTCAGAAGGAATAAATGAATCCAAGTCTGCATCCAGAATTCCAAGGGGATCTAGCTGAGCCACATGATGACCACGGATCTGAAAAAGGAGGAAAGTAAGAGAAAAACGAAATCACACTAACAAGAGTCAGACAAAGGGAAAAAGTCACTGAGATCTCTCCATAGTATATATGTATCAACCATTAGGTCAAACAAGTAAACACCACTAATGTGATGAGAGGGGCACATTTTTCCCATGAAAACAATAAATAAGCATTATATTACTGGATACATATATAGCTCTATTAGAAATTACTGAATACACATTAGAACATACCCTTTATTTTGTCTGACATGCAATTCAACTGGGATTACCCTGAAGTTTACATAAAGAAAGCTACTAAAGACTACACTCTCAATCTCTGAGTAGAATTTAAAAACTATGACTAGTCTATAGGTCTTATCATTTGCCAATTCAGTCATTTTGTATATTTGCCTGAATCCTCCTTTCTGCACCTGCAGAATACTAAAATATAGCATTGCTGACCTAAAACACAGACTGGTGTTAATGCAGTTTAATCTGGCAGTGAAGGGATCACTCTTCATGAGCTCTGCTCCACATCAGATAGCATCTATTTTCATTTGTGAAATTTCTGAAATTTGATCTATGACAAAACTGACATTCAAGACACTGAAAAACACAAACTAAGTGGGGAATTTAGCCAGGTTTCAGTTATCAGCATGACTGGTGTTAATTCATGCCACAGGTTGCCATAAACTAGTTCTTTATTATCATATAACATTGCTACAGAAGAAGTAACTAATTGATCCATTAGAGCCACAAATATAGAATAATTTTAATGTATCTTATGCATGACTCTCATATACCAAATTAACTCATTAAAAGCTCTGTATAGATAAATATAGGAAAATTTTCTCCTGAAATTTTTTTTTAATAACACATTCAGATCACTTGGGTACAATTTCATTCACATTACTAGTATCCTAATTGCCCCTGAAAAGAAAGGAATTAATAAACTGCAATATTAATAGTGAAATGCAGCACACAGTAATAGAGTCTAATTAAAGTGTGGTTCATGTGACTTGTAAAAACACCATTCAAGTATTCTATATTTGCAGAGGAGTCCATAACAAAATGGTTTCCAGTCCTAAGCAAATGGAAATGCAACATCTTTTTTAGAACCACCAGCCCTATAAACTCAGCCTGACTTCTGCAATGCAATTCTTTGCATCTCATCAATCACCAGTAATAAAACCCTGACAGGCCAAATGATGCCCATGGCAACATCTGTGCCATCTGATTGTTTACAGCAGCACTAAGTCTATCTGACTGGAACTAAGCAAACAATTCTGTCTCGAGCATCATCAACAGGAAAGAATTCACCTCCCTAAGTTACATCTGCTCTGCAGTATTAATAGGAAGATCATCAGCAAGAATGCCAAAACCCAGAAAAGCAAATCAATAAAGCACTGTGCTACATTATACTCCAGGAGCAGTTTGGTCTTTAACTAAAAGACAGTATTTTCCTCAATATCAAGATATTTTTTAACAACTTCTACAACTTTCACTGGATACAGAAAATAGTAACATCTGCAGAAATCATAGCTCAACCTTGTGAAAATAAATGCATAGAAAACTTTTATGAATTGCCATACCTTTGACTAAATGCAAGTACAGGCTGCCTGAAAGTAGATTATATTTTCTAGACACAGATGCAAAGAAAAAAACCCAACAGGAACAACAAAAACCCACACACAACCCCAAACTACATGATAAAAGAAGACTCAAGAAATTAATTTATCTAGACTTGTTTTTGTTAAGCACATGCATTTCACTGGAAATCTTTCATTCAGTGTGTCCAGTGCTCTATTTAGGAGAACTAATAGATTAACTGCCTTTTCACAAGTCCAGCTCAACAGACCACAAAGCAGTTTACCACAAAAAACATAAAATACTGACAGGCTAGAGAAATAAAAATTCTGTATCCTTCTCCATTTTGTTTAATTATCAGGCAAAGGAAGGTCACAAATTGATCAAAGCCTTTCAACACTGAATTTAGAGGGTATTAAATACCTTCTAAAAAAACAGGCAGTTGCCTTAGGCAATCCTCTTTGACTGTTAGTTGCAGACACATGGGTGCCTGCCACTTATACAGAACATTTCTGTTCCATCACTTGACTTGGATGGCACAGTCTTTCAAATATAGGGAACAAAAGGCAATCCCTGACCTACTTGCAAGTAAATGATGTCAAAGCAGCCTAACATTCTCCAGTTTTCTCTAATTCTTCACCAAATTTTTACTGCAAGCAAAAGTGAATAGGCTGAAGTGGTTGTTTTCTACATACCTATTTCTAAGAAAATTTCATATATTCTTTATATTCACAAGTGTTTCTTTCTTTTACAACATCTCTCCAACACAGTGGTGACAATGCCATGTGTACAAAGAAGTAATTTAAAAATGTCCTCTTCTATTCCTCTGATGCCACCAAACAGGAGTTAAAATACTTGGAGCAGGGCAGAACAAATCTGCTCAAGTCAAACTGCAGAAAACTTCCTGAGAAGTTACATACTCATTTAAAAAATAAAAATCAAACTGGAGTATTTTGCTCAACACTGATCTGGTTTTGAGGGAATTTGTTTTATTCTACATTGGTTTTAAGCCTTTTATTGAAATTAAAATACGAAACACAAATCTAAATAAAAATATTCAAACTTGTTTTACATTTAGAAAACATCTAACCAAAACCACTGTCCTGTTTCCAAAATCCTCCTTCTTCTAGAGGGAAAAATAAGGAAATTAGACTTAATTTCTTAATTTAATAAAAGGGTTACAAATATGATTGTGAAACAAAGCCAACTTTGATGGACAGTTTTCTAAAAGAAATCCATCAAAGCTTTCCCAAACTCAAGACTCAGTGAGCCAAAAGAATAGCAAAGGCTAAGATTTGAGTTGTTTGGCTCCTGCTCCCAGTAAAGGGGCAAAATCCAAGATGTCCATGTTCCCTTTCACAACCTACTGCCTCCATAAAGAGCTTCCAGGCTAAGGCAGATGACCACCATCAGGTCTGCAGGTAATGTGAATTAAGAGTTTGCTAAACCAGAGGATCACCCCTGTCTGAATCCAGTACTTTCTTAGACACAGTGCAGGTAAGAACAGGCTGTCTAGTTCAAGACATTTTGGATTAGAAAAGACCAGAAGATAAACAAGAACGGGAAAAAAAAAAGGGAGAAAAAGGTTGTTTGCAAAGGAGAGACCCTCCCACATCTACCCCAAAGTACACTTACTTGGTATGCTCTTATCAAAGACTGCACAGCAAGGTGATCTTCAACAAGCTTTTCAGCTTTACCCGGTGTCTGGGCCAGGCCATGGCTCTGAAGAAATGATGCCTTTCTTTCCAGCTGCTCTGGTAGATGGGGATCATATGCCTGGCCAACATTAGCATTTCGGAAAAACAAATCCCAGGACTAGACATGTGTACAGAGAAGAAAAAGGAAAATTATTACCTCAAACAAAAGTCTCAACCAAAAGCAGCTCCTTCAAGCTGCAAATGGTACCTCACTACCATACAGTGTTAAGCTCCACTAATAACCAGCAAAAAGAGAGCACTGGTATGTCCAAATCTCAGTAGCAGCTGTTTGTTTTATCTACACAGAGCCCTTTTCCTCTCAATTCTTATACTGAGCTTGCACAGCAGAAAACTCTCCAGCACAAATGTATGCAAAGCAATTGTGTACATTATCCATTCACACAGCTCTTCTTAACTGTAGTGTTTATTCAGGCAGGCAGGAATATGATATTATGCTGCTGGTAAAGAGCTATCAAGCCTACAAAACAAAAATCCTTAATAAAGTAAATGAATCCATTCCTTTAATCATACTCATAGGATTTATGATACTTCAAGATGCTGATTATGCTAAATCAGATTCAGTCCTTACGAACTTTTCTTGAAGAAACTACTTAAAAGCAATTACAGCTTTTTTGAGTGAGGCTTTCAGTCTAAGATCCTTTCCTCACCAGCTTAGGTTATGTTACTATGAAAGAAATTATGGGCCTAGTTTCAAGTGCAAGTCATAACTTTAGAAGAGTACTTGTCAGAAACTGAATCACAACAAACAAAAGATCTTTTTATTTTCATCTGCACTTCTACGCAAGGTACTGCAAGGTACTTTATCCAAGTATCCCAGAACTGTTTCCATTCCAATGAGGTTTGCCAGGTTGGAATAGTATTAGATAAATTAATGCTAACAGAGAGCAGCAGAATGCAATAAAACCAAACAAAGAAGAAAGCCTGCACTAGCAGGAGACCAAGCAGTACTTGTACTTAGCTTACAGTTTTCCATAAAGATAATGAAAGGTCATAAACACTTCCCTCGGTAGGCTAACTTTAAAAAAAAAGATTTAAAAAAAAAAAGAATTGGAAAAGATAACTTTAATTTTGTGCATGTTATTTGTCCTGGCAGTGAGCTTCAAATTAATGCATTTCAAGGAGCCAAGTGCCAGGAAAGATAAAAAGCAGATCAAAGATTTTATTTTTAAAAGAACATTACTTATTATATTCATTGCAGAACACACAAAAAATATCAAAATAATGTAATGCCAACATGGCATGGCAGAAAAAGATTTATAGAATCCCATCTTCATTAACAAAAAGTCTTCATACTGGAATTTCTACAGGTTCTAAGATGTTTGTAAACACCATGAGAAGGGCAGCATAAAAGAGCTAAGCATCATTCAGCCTTTCAAGTTATGGAAGTGAGGGGACTCGTTGAATCTGTGGGTGCAAACCTCATCTTTAGCATGAAGCCACTGCCCAAGAAATATTGCTTTAATGTACCTCTCTTACTTCTTTAGTCATCCAAAGCTGCATTGATACAAATATGGTAAACTTAATTTATCACCCTGCTCTTACACATAGCCTAAATGTGTAATGAGCCTAAATGATCTAAACATAACCTAACTTTTACATGCTGTGACAAATTAAGGCAGACTGATCATATATGGTGGTCAGCTCCAGACACACTGATTTATTCCTCCTCCCTTCCCTCATTTATGCTCATTTCCTAAATACCTCTTATATTGACACCTTGCTAGCTGCACTGAGATTACAAGTCTGAATTTACACAACATCCTATAAGTGTAGGATACTGTTCTTATTGTGAAAAACAATCCCTTTTTTAACTACAAAGGCTGCTTAGACTGGAAAAATTACTTGGGCAATACACAGTTATTAACTTCCATTAAACATTAAATTATGAAATTCCAAACACACATTTGGATCTGTGTCAAATCTGACATTTTGTATTCATTCAAAGTTCTAATAAAGAATTTGCTTTGGTTATGGTAAGGTTCCTTCCTTACTTTTTCCAACATCATGATACACATACAACGAGGATAATAACATAACTATTCCTTTGTTGAGTCAAAGAGCACAACTTTTAGATGTAATAGTTATCACAGCACAGTCCCAGAAACAATTGAATATATTTTTAGACAAGTGCTCTGCTGAGACAGTTACTAACAAAATCCAAACAGACTTGTCCAACAAGCAACCTGTTTAAGGAGAATCAGCACAGGATCTTTTCTTCATGCAAACTTACAAATATAAAAAGAACATTTACACCTGAAGATGCAGCCAGCTGGGACAGAAGGAACTCACACTATTTTCTCCTATCACATTTTTGAACCTATTGATTTGTTGGGCAGGCTTGACATTTAATCAGAGGGGAGGGAAAATACATCATTTGGCTACAGAAAATTAGTTTTTTCTAGATACACATCCATCAAAGCCTTTACAAATTTCTGTAGTGTCTTTCAAGATTGATACCAGATTATAGTCTTCAAGTCTTGTGTATCAATGTCAGACTTTGGGAACAGCATTTGCCATGTGACTGAACAGACAGAAGACCAACTTGGTCTCCCAGCAAATCTGCAGCTTCTCAACTAAATTTCTAAAGTCCTTCAAGAAAATACTGGAGGAGACATAATAGAAAAATAAATCTGAAAACAAAATTACTATAGTGATAGATGATACATTCCTTGGGGCTTTTTTTCTGTCAGCAAATCTATATTGTAGTTAACCATTATTTTATCAAGTAATGTAACACAATTCAAGTGATTCAGTGGCAACATTCTAATCTCATATCATAAACAACGTTGCACTTAGAATAACAAGTAACATATTTGTTATCTTGATGGTTGGAGTTTTTTCCTAGTAACATCACAATATCCATCAACTGCAGTAAGAACAGTAAAGCCTTAAAAGATACACACTGAGCATCACTACACCATTTAAATAAAAAAAAAAAAAAAAGAAAAAAATTAAGTCAAACAAAACCAAACTCCCACACTTTTTCCTAGTACATAAACCAAGGAAGTGATTACACACTCATGGTAGAGCAGCTGCATATGGGATAACATGGCAGGCATTATGTACTCCATATCCAACCGTGCAGTTTTGTAATTAATCTTGTGATAGTAATAACTGAGCCTTGTCAAGCTTCTCTCTTATGATCTATGGCCCTGACATCAAGCTTCAAGGAGAAATAATGATGCCTTTTTCAGAGACCACGTCATTTTATTCTGATCGGTGTTTTGGCTACTCTAAGGATAAAAAATTCAAAAGACAAGGAAAAGCTGGAAACCATCAGGAATGGATCTGCACAAAGAATAAAAGCTCCTATGCATATACAAGCATATTCCTTCATATATAACCATGATACATACAGGAAGGAGAGATTCTTAGAAAAACCCTAGCAGCACTGAATACACTCATTGCAATGTGACAGTCATATTGCAAACAGTTTTAAATAAGCAAAAGTGGGGAGACATGTCCAGTCAAATCTTCTGAGCATGAAATCATTTGAGGAGTCTTGATTAATTGGAGTTTCTAAGTAAAAGTGAATAGTGCATGATTTTTATTCCCAGAAAAATAGGGGGTTTCCTTCTGATTGAGTAGTAGGCACATCCCCTTTGATAAGGAGATATCCAAGAAAAAACATTTTCCTCTTTAGAGGAAAATGAGGAAAGAGAATATAATGTCTAAATGCCTAGCACAAACTAGCTCTCTAATCCATGCTGGACATACTGAATAAAATGATGAAACATGAGTGGCCTGCAGAGAATCAAATTATTAACAATACCATAACCAACACCTCATGGTGTCTCTTGACATTTTGTTCCAACACTTCCACCCCTTTTCGCAGCAGAATGACAAATTCACAAGTTGTCTACAGGCATAAAATTATGGCACTGGTTTCTCTATATTTTTAAGGAAGCTGGGTGATTTCAACTTTTAACATTATTAACCTGTTTTATAATGCCCAAATTGACCCATTTCTGTCAACAAAGATCTTGAGTAGGTATTTACAACTTTCAGCTGATGAAATGAGATGGTGTTCAAGAAAAAAGAAATTAATTTTGTTGGTGAGACAAAGTAAAATTAATTGTCATCATTCTTCTCCCTTCCTCCCTTTTTGTTCCTAGGCTGTGAAAAACCTAATCATTTAGGCAAGAATAGCTGCAAAGTAATCCATGATGTCCATCAATCATATTCTTTTAAGCCTCATAAACCAGGGACAGAGTGAATTTACTTCACTTCGTTACTGTTGTAAATATATTACATATAGTTAACCTAGAAAAGAATTCACACATTTTTATAATTGTGCTGGTTTTGGCTGGAGTTGTTAATTTTCTTCCAGCAGCTGTTTTGAGGCTTGTTTGGATTTACACTGAAAATGGGGTTGATAAAACAGAGATGTTTTTGTTATTGCTGATCTGCACTTACACAGAGTCAAGGCTTTTTCTTCTTCTCACATCCCCCCACCTGCAAGGAGGCTTGGGGTGCATGAGGAGTTGGGAGGTGACACACCTGGCACAGCTGACCCCAACTGATCCAAGGGATATTCCATACCGGATGACATCATGCTCAGCATATAACGTCAGGAAAGAAGGATGGAGGATGTTCAGAGTGATTATAGAATCATAGAATCAACCAGGTTGGAAGATACCTCAAAGATCATCGAGTCCAAGGATGGTCACTAGACCATGGCACTAAGTGCCACATCCAGCCTCAGCTTGAAAACCTCCAGGGATGGTGAATCCACCACCTCCCTGGGCAGCACATTCCAATGCCTGAGCACTCTCTCTGTAAAAAATTTCTTCCTATTATCCAACCTAAACCTCCCCTGGCAGAGCTTGAGTCTGTGTCCTCTTGTCCTACTGCTGGTTGCCTGGGATGATGTTTATCTTCCAAAATTACCACTGTGTGTGATGAAGCCCTGCGTTCCTGGGGATGGCTGAACACCTGCCTGTCCGTGGGAAGCAATGAATTAATTCCTTGTTTCACTTGGCTTGTGTGCGTGGCTTCTGTTTTCATTGTTAAACTGCCTTTGTCTCATCCAAGAGTTTTCTACCTTTTACATTGTTAAACTGCCTTTATCTCATCCAAGAGTTTTCTACCTTTTACCCTTATGGAGTGAGCAAGCAGCTGCTTGCTTGCCACCTAGGGTTGAACCACAACAAAAAATGTGTCTTGAATTACCGGGGATCCACTCCCTAGGCCACACCCTACTCCAACAGCATTTACATTCCTCTGTCAATTCACTTCTGCTAATTTATTGGCCACTGTCCAATCTACAGACTGCATCACCTCATCGGGATCCACCGACAAACTGTGTCTGCACTGCCAGACGAACTGGATAGTCTCTCGGCAGGATTTTTAGCATTTTCGCCGTACGCCGAGTACCAGCAAAACCACAGGCAGGTCTAAATTTCTCAGCCGCCTGTCTCAGCACCCTGGCCAGCTCCCGGCGAACGCAGTGCTGCGGACACCCAGCGGAACTTGGCGTCCCGTGAGAAGTTTGCAGGGCTCCACAGCAGCAAAATACACCACTGCAAATGGTCCGAACAAGGTGTTTCGTTCTTCCGAAAAGAAAGAAGGTCCTCACGGGCCAATGTAACGTTTGTTATTTAAATAAAAGCAAGATGTCGGTGTGATGTCACCGTACACACTCCTTATGCATGAGTTCACCCTCTCAGTGTCCTGAGTATGAACGAGTTGATACCGATCTACAGCACCAACACATCAGGAAGGGTTCTTGAAAATTAATTCAGTGCACCCACACAACGTGTTGCCCCACTCCACACTGGCTGGAACTTCAGCTGGCACTTACAGGACAAGGGCTCAAAGTCAGATGGGATGAGAGAAGGAAGACGATGACCTCGGATCACATTCAGTCTTCAAAGTTGCCACTGCATATGTCAACTTTGAACAAAACTGAATTCATCCTAAACACAACATCCTAAAAAGCAGCTGGCAAACTGCCTTTATTTTCTCCCTTTTGCTGCCCCCCCAGCATGCGTCACTTCCTCATGCTGCAGATAGATTATCAGACTTAGAATAACAACTTCTAAGTGACATTTTGATATACATGCCTCGAGAATAGGGGAACAGACAACCAATTTGGTAAACATTGTGGGCACAATTCACATTACTTCTCTAGAAAATGACTTGTCTGCCTTAGAATTTATCAGATTTCTCATCAGCTTCTTAAGTTACTATACATGTATCACCATAACAGAGCCTTCCTTGTCAGCAGAAAGGTTGTTAAAAATTAAGCCTATGTATTTTGCCCACAAGAAAGGATTTGGGCAATAGATTTAAAGGTTTTTTTAATAAAAAAAAAAAAGGCAAACAAGTGTATGTTGCCTGGAAAGAGAGGGAGAGAGACAAAAAATTCTCTTCAAGACATTTAGAAGAATTTTCTGACAATTTCAGATTCTGTTTTAAGGTTACAACTTCCACAGCTACCTAAAAGGAACTTCATACAGTTTAGAAGTACCAATGTCAACATACATAATTTAAATATAACATTCTCTGATACAACCTTATTACAAGGAACCAGAAAATTAAATGTATTTTACTCTTGGGTCTTCTTTCCAGATGTAATTAATTACTTAATGGACTCCTTGAACAGCATTTCCAGGGAGGAACAAAGTTTCAGAGCAGCTTACTATTTCTGGTCTGGACTTCTCATTCTTTCTGCTCAACTCACCATGCCTGTGGCTCCTCTGTACTTTTTTAGCTGTGATATTACATCTTAAAGCAATCAATACGTGGGAAATTAATTTCACATTTTTTCATTTCATACAAGACGTTTTTCTGAACTTTTAAAAAAAAAAAAAAGTTTAAAAGTAAAGAAACTCTTCCAGTCTTAACCCAATATTACCATTTATAGTCAAGTTTAAGACTTACCTTATGTACACTTTTAGGGTTTTCAAGCCACGCATAGTACATTTCCTCCACATAATTTGAATTACTCCCACTCAGGACGGGTTCTGAGGTTCCTGATGAAACATACCGTTGGCCATGTAAAAATGCCCTTCTGGCTATATCCTGCTTTTCCAGAAGTTTAATGCCATGCCACTTCAGCGTAGCTGCAAACAACTTCAGATGACTCATGTTTGTTTATTAGACAGACAGTCCAAGTCTATTAATAAGACAGAAACAAACTCAATCAGCAAAGGAGCCAATAAATTGCAGACACATTTCAGCCTCACAGGGAAAACTGAGGTTTATGGCTACAGTGCTCTTCAACAAAGCTCAGGCCTAGGCATGAAGCTCTGTTCAGAGTTACACTGAGAGCAATGGAATCGCTGCTGGTGGGCATGCCCACCACAGTCAGCACATCTCACAGGTCCTGTAACTGATAACATCATCCCAGTTCCTGAGGCAATCATGACACCACTTATACCACATGCCCCCAGAGCCCTGGTTCCCTGGGAACAAATGAGTTGGCTAATCATTGACTTCTCTGGAGCTCTGGGCAACTGGAACTGCAGTCTGTCTGTTTAGAAAGCTTTTACCTTTTACCAAGTCAAACTGGGGTGGGTTCAAAAAACAGTGTCAACCACAGGCACTCTGGTTAACAAGAAACTGCTACCTCAAATTTCTGCTGTGAATAATGGAGCTGACAAAATAATTAGAAGAGTTAGTTAAGTGTTCATACTGACATTAGCCTTCAGTCAAACAGTGTTACACTAAGAACCAGCTTTGTTTAATTTGTTTTCCTAACTAGCAACATTAATCTTGTGCTTCCAATGACCTCATATGAGCTTTGTAACAAGGAGAGCAGAATCCCTGCAATTTTGAACAAAAAGGGAGAAACTCTAAGGGCTGAATCTAAGCAGATTCCCTGCAATTTTGAACACAAAGGGAGAAACTCTAAGGGCTGAATCTTGGGAAGGCTGAACATCATCAGTTCCAGGGATAGCAAAGGGAATCAAAGCTCACCTTCAAAGTAAAAAGAAATACAGCTTACAATTAGTCTCAAAATAGTATAATCTTAATGCTGAAGTTGCTACAACTGCAATGACGTGAAAAGAAATTATTAGTTTTGTTTTCACTCTAGAAATATTTGGAAAGCTACAAGAATATAAAGGGTAGGATACTAATTAAGAGGAAGCAAAATTTGGATTTAACTCCAAGGTGTCTCACATTTGTTTTGTTGTCTGTCTAGAGAAACAATTTATTTGGTCCCAAGGTAAAATCCAAGGTTTTTATTGTTAGGTGTAACTAGCTGAACAATTGCTAAAACCAAACAAAAGTTCTGAGCTGCCAGATGAACTTTGAGTTTTAAAAACAACACTGTCATTTTGACTCACAGAACAAATTTTAATGTTACATATTATATGTTAAGATTTCTTTATCTCTGATTCAAAGAGTAATAATTTTTTTTTTAAATGCATAAACATTTTCTGCATAAAAATCCCATCAAATTATTTTGTCATTGTTTTTCCTCTTACTCTCTCCCTTTGAATAAACCAAAATACATGGTCATAAAACTCCTAAATTTATAAGGGATAGGAAGAACTCCATGTTTCATCATCCAATTTAAAAACTAATACTTGTCTAAAAAAAAAAAGAAAGAAAAAGGGCAAAAATATATTACTTCACATACTACTGCAGTATTACTGCATGTTCTTCTCTGGCATCACATTTTTAATTCAATATCTATTTTAAAAGCTGATGACTGAATCCCTTTTCTAGTCACTGCCTTTAACTTGTCATCCCAGCAGTGAACTTGTTCTCCTTTATCACACCAAATTCCCTCGTCTCCTCTTTCAAGACTTCTGCAGCCTTTTTCACTCTCACCCATTAGCAGCCCTGACACCTGGCTCGGAACACCAGCTGCCATCATCCACTTACTGAACGTTCCAAACAAGCACTTGTGCACATTGTCCATGCTGCCCAGACACCTGGGAACTATTCTCCTGAGGCAGCATCACTAAACTAGTATACAAACCTCCTTTAAACCTGTAAAACCCTCAAAACCACACACTCTTTTCTCCCCACTTGGCATTTGCAGAAAATTGGCAAGAGTTAGACCACTGGCATGCTGAATCTCCTACACATCAGCATTATTTCCTATCTACCCATATTGCCTTCTCATTTCACAGATTCAAAGCTTATTACAACAACTATTTCCTCCTGTGTCATCACCCTGTCTATGATTAGGGCTCCTAAGCACCTGTAGGAACATAAATACTGTCAGCACCATTTTGAAAGCAGATTAAGTCCTGCAGAGGTACAGAGTGACTGCAACAGCCCTGACAGAGCTAATGTACTGTCTGCATACATAATCCTCTTTCAGATGTAACACTATGTATGCATGATGTCACTTGGAAAAACTTGGTAAAATTTCAATATATTGTAACAGTAAGAACAGAGAGGTCACCATGGCACTCATGACTTCATGTATGTACCTATTCTAATAGAAATTATTATTCCACCTATCTTATCTCATGCATATCACACCCTCTGCTACCAAACTTTTGCACACATACCTCAAGGGTAGACACTCATCCCTAAAGGGTTACCTACCCTCATTTAAAGTGCTTTACAAAGACCTAGGAGTGAAGGGAATGAGAACACCACTTTACTCAGTCTATCATAGTACAGTGGCAAACTTCTTAGGTACAGGTAATTTCACATTCTTCCTTCATGTGTCTGCCTGAAGAAAGTGTAGCTCTTTCTTCTTGCAGTTAGTAAAGTACACATAGCAGGATAATAATTTTCCAGGGATATTTGAAAAGAGATGGCACATAGCAGGACAACAACAATTTTCCAGGGATATTTGAAAAGAGATGCAAATGACATATAACAGAAGCAAAGAGCTTACAAGTGATAGCAGTCACTTCCCTCCAGTTCCACTTAAATTTCAAAATGGGGTCAGAGCCATACTTCAAGTTGTAACTACTGAATATGCAATTTATAAGAGTGGATATGGGCTATGTCACTCCTGTGAAGATCAAAAGATCACAGGTGAAGAAACTGTTACCGCAGACATTATTCCCCTCTCATGAAAAAAAACAATACCTCCATTTTTACACACGCATGAAACAAAAATGGACAAAGCCACCAATTGTGTAATTCCAGACAGATTTCAGCTACAGATTAACATGACTCAAAAAACTGACTTTTTCCTAGCTCTTCCTTTTGCACACACTGCTCCTCAGCACAGATGTCAGCTGTCAGCAGCTAAACAAATCAGAGACCACCAGCGTAATCATAGACCATTCCAGCCCACTCAGCCTTGAGACTGTCAGTCAAAAATTGGCACACAGGACAGCAGGCAGAAGTCAGAAACAGTTAGAACTGTTCCACTCCACTATGTTTCCTAAACCAACCCTGAAATGAACACAGTGATTGGCAAGGAATCAAGCTCAGCCAAGAGCAACCTATAGGATGCTATTAATTAAATCTCCACCCGAGGTCAAAAGGCAGCGAACCAAAAGAACAACCTGATATTTAATGCACCAAAGCACCCTTAAAATGGTGGAAGTAAATGAAAGCCCTAAGCAGCTGAAAATGTCTGCAGCTGTTCTGCACTGTGACATGTGTGTCTCAGGCTGTGAGCTAGCTTTCACCTTGGCACTTTCAACTTTATAAGTGAGCTAACGTCATAGACAGTCTTAGGAATTACTCTACCCAGGCTTCTAGAGGGTAATAGAAGCATGTGGAAAAGAGAGAGCAAGACACTTCTGATAAGGAAGTTTATCCAGCTTTTTTCCAGATCTCTTTAAACATAAATACATTGCACATATGAAGCAATATTCTTCTGGTATTGCTAGTGCCCTTACTGAGTTTCTTAACACACTTGAAGCCCTGCTACCGATGCTAATGAATGATCTTTAGCCTCTGCAGAAGTAGTCATTAATATGCCTGGTCCATATTTGGCAAACGCACTCCATCCACTATCACAGTCATCTTCTTGGATATTTCACATACAACTCACTCCTAAAGCTCTAAGACTGAATAATTCCAATAAAACAAAGATGACAGTGGGAAAAAAATGGATGAAGATAATAGTTTCTACAAAAGACAGTCATAGGTAATTTAAACTAGAGGGGCATGGAATATCCTTATTAAATAAGGCTACTTCAGGAACATATACCTCCACAGGCTAAATGTTTCTTTTCCTCCAGAACGGACATGCCATATTGCATAAAGAATCATAACTCTCCAGCCAGAAAGTTGACCTGCATGAAGACTTCAAGCCATTCATTCGCCATCAGGTGCAGACCCTAAGTCTGGGGCGACGAAGGCATCTCAGAGCGATAAAACTACCGAGATATTATGCAATAAAACTCCTCCCTCGACAAACGCGAGTACCAAGGAGACAGGACGAGCACGGGCTGCAGGCCACTAAGGGCGCGGGGGAGTCTC
>NW_008682365.1:0-3420 GCF_000695815.1 Acanthisitta chloris
AAGGAACCTGAGCAGTTCCTGAAGGACATAACTGCTAAGCTCAAAACACCTATTTTTCTGGTTCTTCAGGTGACAAAACATCCTTTAAACAAGTAGTTTGGCACTCGAATAGCAGTGATCAGTATGTGCTTCCCCTTCCAGGCTCTGCAGCACAGTTGCCTCAACTGGAAGAGCTGAAGAGCAGAACTAGCCTTTTGAGGTGTGATTACACACGTGTGGTTGTCTCAGCCAGGCATTGTGAAGGCATAATGAGTACTATCCTCTTGTTAACACACACAGATGCTGTTCTTCGGAGCTAAACACTTCTGACCACAGTCATCAAAAAGAATAAATGAGCCATTACTGAATTCCTGTGTGTGCTAAATGCGATTTTAGTCTTTATCCTTGGGGAGCATTCAGACTGTGCTGTGACAAGGGGAGAAAAGGCCAGGGGGGAGAGAGAAGGATGAAGAGATGCAATTAAGCTTGAGGAAGTGGATGTGGTATTTCTTGTGCTGTCCTGAACAAAGGCATCACTGCAGGGGTTTAATGTCTGTGGTCTGCTGGTCTTCACCTCTGCTCAGGTCAGCAGAGGAGGTTTTCTTCCTAGCCCAACAACATTTCTGGTAGATATCCAAGCTCATTGTTAAAGGTACTGTTTTATTCACTGCTGATTGTTGTAATCTCTATCAGAGAGCAAAGAAGTTAGGATGATTGGAGAATGTACCATGAGGAAGTGCAAAGTGTTATTATGTGTGTCTGCTGCTGGGGTTTGGACGTGTTTGTAGTGAACCACACAGAAGGGAGAGTGTACTAACAGGTCACAGCACCAGTGTGTGACAGGACACGGCCCCAAGCCTGACAGAGCTCCAGGAGTATTTGGACAATGCTACCAGGCACAGGGTGGACTGGTGGGGCCAAGAGTTGGACTCAGTGATCCTCATGGGTCCGTTCCAACTTGGAATATTCTGTGGTTCTGAATGCAGGTATATCTAGACCCTATTCTGCTGCTGTGGAGCAGAGCGAAGGTGACCACCCTGAGCTGAGGTTAAGCATCATCTCGACAGGCAACCAGGCAGACTCTCCTCAGCCTTGGGTGGCATGAAGAGCAAGTGGGATATAAATAAACAAAAACTTGCTGGAAAATAGGAAAAGGCATTATTTTTGTGGGAGTTTTATTTCTTTTGTTGTGGTCATGGAGTTTCTGTGTCTGTCACAGCAGGAGTCCTCAGAGAGAGAGAAGAAGCTGCTCTTTTTGTTTTCATAGATTCATAGATGGTTAAGGGTTTGGATTGGACCTTAGAGATCATCCAGCCCCAACCCCTGCCATGGGCAGGGACACCTCCCACCACAACAGGTTGCTCAAGGCTTCACCCAAACTGGCTGTGAACATTGTCAGGGTTGGGGCAGCCACAGCCTCCCTGGGCAACCTGTGCCAGTGTCTCACCACCCTCACAGCAAAAACTTCTGCCTAAGATCTAACCTAAATTTCCCCTCCTTCAATTTCTCCCCATTGCCCCTTGTCCTGTCACTGCAGCTCCTAACACAGAGTCCTTCTGCAGCTTCCCTGGAGCCCCTTCAGCTCCTGGCAGGTTGCTCTGAGGTCTCCACACAACCTTCTCTTCTCCAGTCTGATTACTCTTTATGTGTCATTTTCAGTTCCAGTACACAAAGCTTCATCTTACAAAGACTTTGATGTGCATCTGTGATAGTGGAATCATCTTGGAGATGTGCCTTGTTTTTACATCAGAGTCATCAAGTTTTGTCTGTGTGCTGAGTCAGCAGGTTTGATCCTGTGAGGTCTAAGGATAAAGAGGAGTGATCTGTACTTAGATGATGCTTGGTCATAGTAGGAACTCATTCTAGTCTTGGGTTTGCCTCCAGGAAAGGAATGTTTAAATCTCTTTGCCTAAATGCTCATATTTTTTGATACCTGCATAGGCTCCTACTGCCTGTGCCAGGACATCATTGACATGGTTAAAGGGACCAAAAAGGCACCTGTGGGTCCTGGTCAGTATGAGTCCCAGTGTGCCCTGGCAGCCAGGAGGGACATGGTGTCCTTGGGGCATCAAGCAGGGCGTTGCCAGAGGGAGAGGGGGGGAATTGTCCTGATCTGCTTTGTACTGGGGCAGCCTCAGCTTGAGGGGTGTGTGTGGTTTAGGGAGCACAATATGAGAGAGATCTAAATCTCTTGGAGAGTGTCCAAAGGAGGGACATGAGGATGGGGAAGGGCCTTGAGGAGAAAACCACACGAGGAGTGACTGAGGTACTTGGTCTGTTTAGCTGGAGGAGACTGAGAGGAGACCTCATCACTGGATACAGCTTCCTTCTGAGGGGCAGTGCAGCAGCAGCTCTGACCTCTGCTCTCTGGGACCAGTAACAGGACCCAAGGAATGGCCTGAAGTTGTGTCAGAGGAGGGTTAGGCTGGAGATCAGGAGAAGGCCCTTCCCCCAGAGGTGTTTGGGCACTGAACAGCTCCCCAGGGCAGTGGTCACAGCCTGATAGAGGTCAGGGAGTGTTTGGCCAATGCTCTCAGGCACAGGGTGTGATTGTTGGGGTGTCCTGGGCAGGGTCAAGAGTTGGACTTTGATCCTTGTGGGTCCTTCAGCTCAGCATGTTCTGAGTCTATGAAAAGCTGTGTGCTGTACATACAGGAAAAGTGCTTGGAAGACTTTGGCACTTCATGGCTTTTATCTCTTTTCTTTAAAGAGAGCATCACTTCATTGAGCTTTTTCTCTGCTCATAGATAAAAATGAACTCCTTTGTGCCTCTTGCCTTGAAGGTGTCACCTCCAGAACTCACATGTGAGCAGCACAAACTGGCAGAGGAGGAGAGAGACCGCTGAGTGCACTGTCATTGCCTCTTTGTGTTTGGTTATGTAAATATGTTATGATAGAATGGCAAAGTAAAATACATTACCAGCAGCAGTTACCTCTTTTACTGGCAGACAACATCTTTCAATGAAGTAATTGTCCAGAGGGTTTTTTCTTTGTGTTGCAAAGTTTTCTACAAGTATTCATAGAAATGACATGAATCTCTTCATCACCTAAGTTTACAAGGTGTATAAATCAGCTTAGAGGTTACTGGGCTGGGTGTTGTCACAAGAGAGATTCCTGCAGTGAAGTTCATGTTTATTGATGAAAAATTAATTGCTCAAATATTTCCACTAGGTGTAGAATTATTGAGAATTTAATTATTTTAGGAGAACTATATTAGTAGTTCTGACATAAATTCATATTTCCTAGGGAAATAGAGGTTTGGTGGATTTCATTGCACTTCTTTAATTACATTATAGATTTTTCCCTTTGCTTAGTCATTGAAATAAACAGAAAGCAAAGGATATTTTCTTAATCTCTTAAAAATGTTAATTTCTGAAACAATCACCTTGATTTGTAAGATGTGAGTCCTTACAGGCCAATGCTGCTCACTGTTCTGGTCCC
>NW_008682365.1:4351-5634 GCF_000695815.1 Acanthisitta chloris
GGCTGCAGGGAGAGGACTAGGGGGAATGGCCTTGAGCTGAGCCAGGGTAGAGTCAGTTTGGATGTGAGGAGAAATGTGAGGGTGTGCAGGCGATGGGATATTGTCCAGAGGTGTTGGAGTCACCATCCCTGGAGGTGTTTAAGAGGTGTCTTGATGTGGCACTGGAGGATCTGGTTTAGGGGTTCCAGCACTGACAGGTTAATGGTTGGAGTCAATGACCTTAGAGGTGTCCTCTAGGCTTGATGATTCTATGATTCTACAAGTAAAGTGGTGTTTTTTTTCAGGTGTCATAAAATAAGGTGATTTTTATTTAAAATACTGGTACCTTTCATTATTAATAGTAGTAATAATGAAAATCACTTCTGATATTAAGGAAATTTTACTCCTATGTTCCCCAAACAGTCAGTTTTTATGACTTCACAATGTGCTGTAAGAAAAAGTATGATTCCTGGGGAGGAAAAGGGATCAGGAAACACAGCACACAGCAAATTTCAAACACAATCTGCACTAAGGAAGTAGAAATCAATGTTGATTTTGTTCTCATAATAATCCAAATATCTGGGGTGACTTAAAGCTCAGAGTGTCCTGAATACCAGGAAGATTACTAGATATAATTATCTCATTCTTATATAACACTAAATAAAAGTTTCAGTTAAGTGCTGAACTTTTCTCTGTGCCTACACTGTGAAATATTCCTCTCTGCAGATTCCTCCCAGCATAAGGCGCTGGAAATTGACTCTCATTTTGGGGCCTTCCAGATTTCATGTATTGTTTGAGCTCATATTTATAGTCTTTGTTCAGAGGCAGAAAATACAGCACAGGGCAGAAGAACTCCTTGTGCCCCCTCGGAGGGCTGGGGTGTTTAGTTGGATGGAGAGGGAATGGTCTGGTCTCTGCTTTGCCAAGCTGATCTGCTACAGGTGATGAAGCCACAGATGAACAGTGGGATCAGTGCTCCCTCAGCAAGTTCTCTGGTGACACCAAGTGCGTGAGGATGTCACAGCTGGAAGGAAGGGATGGGACATCCAGAGGGACCTGATCAGGATGGAGAGATGAGTCTGTGACAGCCTCATGGAGTTCAACAAAGCAAAGTGCAAGCTCCTACCCCTGGATCAGGAGAACCCCAGACACACCTTGAGGCTGGAGAAGTCCTTGAGAGCAGCCCTGGGAGAAGCACTTGGGGGTCATGGTGATGACAATCTCCCCATGAGCTCAGTGCGAGCTCAGCTGTCCTGGGCTGCAGCCACAGGAGTGTGGCAAGAGGTGAGAAAGGTGATTATCCC
>NW_008682365.1:6064-6563 GCF_000695815.1 Acanthisitta chloris
GTGGGAGGTGTCCCTGCCCATGGCAGGGGGTTGGGGCTGGATGATCTCTAAGCTTCATTCCAACCCCTTTATATTCTATGGAATACACAGGGCCAGTGTTTGTTTTGCAGTGGGAATGGTGATGATCATTCCTTAGATGTCTACTGGAATGTGATACCTGTGGCAGTTGATCAGTCCCTGGGTGCCATGAACGGTCAGTTACTGGAGAAACAGCTTCAGAGTGAGCAATCAAAGAGGACAAGACCTTGAAACAGCATTTTTGTCCTAGTTAAAGCCAACCTCCCCCCAAAATTCATCCCTGGCGAGTGTGATACAATTTGGATTTTTTTTCTCAAAATGGATCTCCAAATCATAAAGTTTTTTACAACGCTAAGTACACAACACCAAGGAACATTGGCTGTCACACTGCAGCAGGCAGTGGGACTACCCTCCTCCCCCCTGGCTGGTGCCTGTCATGTCTGTGTTCTCCTTGGTTATCTTCTATGCACACCTTGAGCTC